>NC_142522.1:26085453-26232953 GCF_964205215.1 Stylophora pistillata
TTTCAACTTTGTTGATATATTCAAATTATTTCGTTACCCCCACCGACGCAGCCTTAAACAGTTTTTTTAGAAACTATTCGCCTTTATTCCTTAGCGTGAGAAGTTTCTTTTTACATGGACGACGGAGTGATCGATTCAGTAACTATCTCGCATTTGTAATGAGATATTATCTTTTATCTCACAGATAAATCACGATTAAGTCACGTTATTACATCGCTCGCAGCGGCCGTGGGCAAGATGAGACGAATCCTTTGTTCTCATTGGCTGCCCGAGCAAGATATATGGGCCCATCTTGCCTGCCCGGAATTTCCCGCATTGATCCCGCGCTAGAAAAAAATACAACTAGAACTACCTTCGTAATTCTTGGACAATTTCGGCGATGGAAACGCAAAAAGCGGCAGAAGATAGTCAAAATAGTAGAACGCAAACGACTCTCGTGAGTTTGATGTGCTACAAACACATCCGGGTTTCATTCCCGGCTCTCGAAGTAAACAAGTCATTCTTAATTCTCAACAAAGCGAAATCTTTTTGCAATATAGTAAATCTTTTATGAACCGAACTTCTTCAGTCAAGATGGCTCGATATTAGCCTCGTTCTTTTTTTGCATTGTTATGGCCTCGATCGACTTCGTCTCGGTCCATAAAAATACAGAAAAAGAACACGGCTAATATACAACCATCTTGACCTCAAGCTTGGTTAATAAAGCAAATATTTTGCCACGCGTCAGTGACAAACGCCAGCCGATTCTATTTAACATGCTTAGCATTTTCAGTTTGATTTGAAGTACCTATGGAGGTTAAAACAACTTTCTTCGTGGTTTTAGCTCTGAGAACTTATAGGTAGATGACTTTTTGTGTCCATCAACAAAATTTTCATCTGTTTCGAGAATATATATTGATCACGGATCAGGGACAACTAGATTTTCAAAATTACAAAATTTTTACAGTACCACCGCAATTTGCTCCAGCATATCCAGGAACACATACACATCGAAACCCTTTGCTGGTGAAACCAACTTGGCAAGTTCCGTTATTGACACAAGGGCTGCTACTACAGGGATTCTGTTCAAAAGAAACAAAAACAACGCACTGATCAAGAAAGGAGAGAACATCTTTCTAAATTATTTATATTTACCACACTAGAATAAATATTTACAAGGAAGCATGATAAACTACGTCGAATTAAAATAATGCTAATGGCCCGGCTTATACATGTATAAGGTTGAGTTTCCTCCCAAAAGAACAAAAACTATTATTAATGTGCAGTATCGAACAAGAAGTGTAGGTTTGAGGCCAGATTCAGATCAAGGTGGAGACGATGAAGCAACAAATAAAAATGCTAGTCTAAAATTGTAAAGCGCTGAGCAAGTGTTCGACTTTGAATTCTTCTCATTCCAAACATAACTTTAAGTTTAAGAGAAGCATTTACCTCAATCGCCAGGTAATAAGCATCCACTTCTTCAAAGGTTAGTTCACTTTTATCAACCGTGGCGTTATTCAACTCACAGTTGTACTTTCCTCCGTCTAAAGGTTTCACATTTATGGAGACACAGTTAGGCTCCATATAACACATCGTGCGACAGCTCCCCTCACTGAGGACCTCACTACTCCTAATCATATGCCTCTTAATTGCACTATTTGCTATCGGTTCCTCAAACAGGATGATGCGACACTCGTCAGCTGCAAAAAAAAAAACAAAAAATAAAGAACAAAAAAGAAGAAAATTAATGAAAACTTACAACCAAGGTTTTTAAACCATTTGACGAAACGTCTGTATCAGCCGTTATTTTTTCTTTTCTCTCAAACAGTCAACAATGAACATCTGCAGGATGTATTATTTGTAGATTTAAAATACGGCATAGGCATGAACTATAACTCTCAATTTTTAGCTTAGAGTATACGAACGAAAAAAAAAGACGAGCCAATTAAAAAAAACCAAACTTCGTAAGGATTTCTCGACGACGAGTGAAATAAGCGAAAGAAACCATTACTTAATAAACAAAATTGCTAATGTGGCATTGCTTCCAATGGTTTTTCCCTACCTGTGCAGCCTCCACAAAAGGGGAACACGATTAAGGAGAAAATGACAAAATCAGAGACGATTAACGGCGTCTCTAGGTCAAATTTATACAAAGACGCCATTTCAATATTCTCTAAGGTTGAATCAGTCACAACTGGAAAGCGCCAACGTAAATGAAGGTTTTAGCTTTCTTTTTGCACAAATAATGACTTCAACTAATTATAACAGCTTGGCGGACTACTGTTATTGTTTTGGTGAAGCCCCACAAACCGCTTCTAGAGAAGTTTAATTTTTTTAACCATATGCCACTGGGTTATGGACAGTTGTATACACGCCCACACTTAACCGCTTTGGTATTCATCTTCTCATGATCCGAACTAATTCATAGGTTTCAATTTTGATGCTACTCAAATAAGAGAAGACATGCGTTACGTCGCCTCGGTAAATTATCAATGAATTCCTGGTTCTAATTTCCTGTCGAGCACCTAACTAGAACTTTCCAAAACGGAGTGTTTGACGAGTGGTAGGAATGCTGGAACACGATTATCACTTTTAAGACGGTTGACAATTTTGCTTCGCCGCCGTAAATTTCCTTTCCAAAAGAAAACGGCCTCCCGCGATCGAAACAATCCATGTGATTATAATTTTTATTGAGTGCAAGTTCGCATTCAAAAAAATAACAAACACGTCTTGTATCGCATGACGCCAATATCCTCCGATCGTGAAACAGGTTACTCCGTTCCACGAACTAAGTAAGCACATGAGAAAATTACCAAAATATTCTGGTCCTAAAATGAATCGAAAACCTCCCTCAACAAGGCAAAACGAATGATAACTCAAGGGGGAGGGGGGGGGGTGGATTTCTTTCACAAATGCCTCCTGACTGAATGTCCTGAATATCGCAGTCTCAGGTAATCTTGAAAAGTGACGTTTTCCCATTTATCTCAAATTTGTGTAAGGTGTCATTTACAAAGCTAGGAAAAGCAACTGCCGTTTGTTGCGCCGGAAAGCTCGACTCTCCAACTGTTTTTCATCTTTTCATTAGACTCTTCAACTAATTGAAAGAAGCAGGTGATAAACAAATTGTGACCACCATTTTCACCGTAACCAACATGATGCTTTCGGAATTTATGCTTCTCCCCATCATGATGACCAGGACATATAGCACGAACATTGAAGTTTAAAATATGACCAATTTTGAAAAGGAACTAATTTTACCCAGGTTGGCAGAGCATCTAATAGCGAAATTCAATTTTTTTTTCTGCTTTTTTATAGTTTTTTTAATGAATGAGACACGAACGGTCCCTCTCGCCTTTTGAATTTGAAAATAAACCTTTTTGCGCCCCTCTTCCCGCGCGTGTTTCATCACCCGCGTCTCACATTGCCTCCGCTCGCTGAAACACGCAAGACATAAAACACCACGCCTATTCTGTAGGCTTTCCCGAATTTTCACGGAAGAAACTTTAAGTCTCTCGTTACCCAGTAATCAGGTCCCTCAAATTTTATTTTGGGTCGTCGTAATCACACGCCATTGCAAATGTCCGATAAAACTTTTCTACTAGTGGGTGGAGATCCGCTAAAAGTGTAAAGGAACTTCAGTTGATATCTATTTGGAGGACCTGAAAAAGCTAAGAACTGTTGTCACAAAGTTGCTTTAAGAATAACGTAAAGAAAAGAAAAAATAGACACTTACCAGAACAACCATGGCAAGATGGAAATACAACTCCAGACAAAAAGCAGAGAAAAGAAAGTGCAGTCACGATATCGAGCTCAAAGTTATATAGTGGAGACATTCCTCAATATAAAGATGCAAGAAAAGTCGATCACAAGGGAGTAAAAAGCAATAAACTAACTAAACCTCATAAAACCACGACAGGTGTACACACTTAAAAATGTTCATCAAACTTCACATCACAGACAAAGCTCTGCCATTTTCGAACAATAACTGAAGTCGGTTTTTTTTTGTCAATTTTTAAACTTTCGATAACTGATCGATTATTCGCACTTATTTCAGATGAATAAATGATCCAAGTGGGCGCAATTAAAGTGGGCCCAGAAATGAGTAAACTCCTCATAATTAACGCAAAACAACATCCATGATGGGAGTATTTAACTCTTTGAATCTCAAGTTTAAATTCCCATTTTCTCTAACATATTTTTTTGTTGGCTAACGCTAATAACTTAGTGTTACATTGAGCATCTCTGATGCTGAAATGTATTTTTTTCCTTAGATTATTATTTACCTATTGATTCCAGAATATAAGTTGAAATATTAAGAAAAGCTTAGTTTGAATAGCAATCACTGCCGGCAGTTAAACTGAGCTACAAACGTAGATACAAACGTAGAATTCAGTTTTTCAATGTTCTGGTTTAATTCGCGATTTACAACTGTATGAGTATTCAAAACATCAGGGACCAATACATTTTACGTTTCAGTAACCTTACGTTTATTTTATTTCATTTAAAGACAGAAAAGATGTTGATTACTAAAATTTGCATAACAGGCCACTAAGGGGAAATTGCCAATTCTTGATATGTCGTACATGAGTCTCGTCACAGATTCCAACGCGCTATTAGCTGAGTTGCTGGCATTTTTAACATTCAAAATTCCGAGCAGAAACATATTTTCACTTATATAAGGGTCTAATAGAAACCGCAAAACCGCTAAAAAAAAAACCGATTAAAACCAAAAACGCATACAAAACCGGCTAAATCGATATATTTACACATCTCAGTTGTCAAAATCGTAATCGATCTGAAACTGTGGTTACAAGTGGATCAACATCGGTTTCGCGGCTATTCGAGATCAGCAGAGGCGTATGACTTCTGCTCAGATCGAAGAGAAACCAGAAACCCAATATGAAAAACCGAAAAAACACAGCGGATACCAAATCCGAGTACCCGTCAAAATTTTTGACGAAAACCGAAAACAAAATGCTGAAAACGGATAATCTACAAAACGCAATGAACATCAAATCCGAAGAACCGACGTTTTTTGGCACAAAGACCGAAAAACCGATCTAAAAAATTGCAGTTGGAAAATATCAAATGCCGGAATCTGGAACCGGAACCGGAATACTTGGAATATCTGGAATAGCTGGATTACCCGGAATACCCGGAATTCCCAGAATGACCGAAAAATAATAAATTAAAAAAAAAAGGAAATTAATAAATAAATAAGAATATTGATAGTTAAAAATTGACGGTAAGTTCACAACTTAATTAGATAATTTAATACGAAAATTTTTTCTAAAGTTCCCATAAAAAAAAAAAACATTTACCAGCACTGTTCATGGAGATGCACGTAATAGAATTAAGAACAAGTCTGCGTCAGGCCAGTAGCCCATACAGCCTAAGCGACGAAATATTTGTACTCTCCCTCCTCCCTGGATGGGATGCTAGTCCATCATATGGTTACTCCCCTATAATGAGATGCATTTATGCAAATGAGTGAACATGCGCGTTGTTGGAGTGTTAGCGAGTGTGCCAGAGAGTGTTCCACGTGCTCGATCAGTAGTTGAGTTATCCTGTAATTCAAGTCTTAATCATCGGAATAAATTCATTTAGCAACCCACTCAGAGTCATTACATGGTACCAGGAGTGAAACTATGGCACTTAGCGGCGTCGACGTGACTTCGTTCTGTCAGCTGCTGCTCCATCCCAATATGTCATTTTGATAGAGTCACGTGACATCCACCAGGCGAAAGGTTTGATTGAAGATATGTTTTTTGGAGAGAATATCTTTGAAGCATGGCATTTGTACTTGATGAACTGATCACAGAACAAGAAGGCCTTGGTAAGACTCTCTAGTTGAGGAAAGCTCGCTCCTGTATAGAGAATGTCACGTGAGTAACAGCCTCGATTTTTACATTTGTCCAACTTTGTTTCATTTTCGCTGTTCTGAACTATTACTGTCACGCCAACACCATCCTTGTCAGTCATGTTACAGGTGACATTAAACGGTATCAGTCCTCCTTCACCATCAGAATCTATAAAATAAGGGCCGGTTTTAACGGTTGGGTCGAGCGTCTTTACTTCGCTGCAAGACTCGGCTAGCATCACAAAGAGAGGATTTCGGTTAGACTGTAGCCGGTTAAGTTTCGTCAGCAGTCGAACCCGTGCTTCCCTAATACCGTTGGAAACCAATTATTTTTCAGGCTTCTTTAAAGCAATCATCTCATGAATAGCCCATTTCCGAATTACCCTTGGCCTCTTTTTTAAAACGAGGCCTGGTGCTCAACCATTGTTGTGAAAAAGAGTTTAATTTGCATGTGAATGAAAACTTATAATCATATGAAAGGATGAGCACCAGGACTCGTTTTGAAAATGAGGCCAAGGTAATTCGGAAATGGGCTATTGCAGCTTATAAGCGAAGTCGTTTCTTTACATTCATATCATTAACGCTTCAAATATTATTTGTTTTATTTAAATTAACCTATAAGCTGCAATATAAGTGTCTTTTCCCACACCGATGTATTTAAGCGTTTCTTTTCGTGTAAAACTTATCGTGTGTTCGGTAACAGAGAAATTAAGGTGACAATACCTTTAAAGCATCTTATTGAAGGGAATCCAATGGGGCAGATGCTGCGAAAACATTTCCTTGTGAATCCAACTTGACAGGTACTACCATCATAGCATGGATTGTTACGACAGGGATTCTACAAAGAATCAAATTTTATGATCTATTAGTCAAACATCTACAATGAACTACATATCTAAGTTCACACAGCAATCAAGTGGACAATCAGACATGGTTTGATGATACTCTGGTTTAAAGATTTATTGAATGTAACCGAAATTACAATTCATCGACCCAACGTTTCGACACATCCATAACTGATACATACATACATACATACATACATACATACATACATACATACATACATACATACATACATAGGTTAGTTGACCACCCCCCAGGGGGGCTTTTCAGGGCCAATTCCCACCCATCTCAGTCCAGGGAAGACATCCACGACACAGTAATCTCGTGCGGGGGAAATTAACGTCTCCAACCCCCTAGCCCTGCAGGAGACGGAGCCTACGGTTTACTCGTCCTCATCCAAGAAGACTAGAATATTTATCCATTTCTTGATTATAGAAAGGTAGCAATTTCTCCTCATTTATTTTTAGAGCATGGGGCTCGAACCCTCGACCTATCCCACAACACAATCCGGCGCTCTAACCAATTGAGCTAACACTCCTGTCTAGCGCCTTCATCAGGGGTGACCCGTGATCGTTGCAACAAGAGGCCCTTCTACATGCTCGCTAATCAGCTGCCCTTTTTTCTGACGAGGTGTAAACAGGCGTCAGGTAGTATGCCGCCATCATCACGATTTAAAGGAATGTGGGCGGAGTTGATATCCCAAACTTCCAAACAAAGGCGCTGGTGGTAGTGGTGAGCGGCGATTACTGGTGATAATTTTAGAATTATCCCATCCAATTGTAGGACTAGTTAGGCATGCGTATACTCCAACAAAGCTGAATTTTTCTTTTTTACAAGAGAAGACCGCTTTCTGATGCTCTTTCAAACGTGTACCAAACTGACGTTTTGTTTGTCCGATATGCTCGTGATAACAGTCATTGCACGGAATAGAATAAATAGCATCGGTTCGTTGTTCCTTCGTAACGGGATCCTTTGGTTTAGAAACAATATGCCCCAAAGTCTGAAAGGTTTTTGAGCGACTTTAATGGTGTTGCGGCTATTAAAAATTCTCTTGATGGGTTCCCTGACACACTGGATGTAAGGAATAACAGCAAAACCAGTCGCTGGTTTCTTTTCCTCATGAGTGTCACTAGTCGTAGCTGGTTTCTGGCACTTACGGAGATAGGTTTTGGTATAGTCATTTGCCTTTAAGACATCGGAAACATTATTTCTCTCCTCGACCTTGAAATCAAGTGAAGACAGTAGACAGTCAGCCCTCCTGAATAAAGTAGTCGCCGCTGTAGATTAGAGCATTTCTCAACTTAGCGACGACCATAAGCATTCGGTACGAGAAGAAGTAAGCAGCATACTTAGGCGAGCTAAACCTCCTCCCAAAAACATTCAAGAGGATGTTTTCAGTGCGCTGATAACTCTTAAAAAGGATCCGGACAGGCTCGTATTATCTGCTGCGAGTGACAAGGGTAATTGGGTTGTATGTGTGCAGAGCGAAACAGGGGAAAGTAGAGACGTGTTTATCGTGAACCGACGCACACCGGCAAATATCTCTCTTTTGACTCTCGCCACCCTATTTGCCGTTAAAAGTCCGTAGCTAGAACTTTACCCAGGAGTGTCGAAACGTTCCGTCGACGAATTGTAATTTCGGTTACCGTGATTCATTAAATTTTTAAACCAGAGTATCATCAAACCTTTTACCTTGTTCTCGTTGGTTGTATAGAGATTAGTCTGGTTCTGCTTTAGAAAACCCAGTCGGAAAGCGTCCTATAAATGACTTTGCTCAATTCAAGGAAAATATTGTCTCCACTTGACAGAAAATTTCAGGGCTAAGCATACCTTCCAGGTCCTCCTCCCTTTTTCCTGGGTAATTTCTCTTGATTTTTACTTTTTCCTTCACATTTTCTTCTATGTACACAGCTAGAAAACGGTGATCGTAATACGAAACAGGTTTACCTTAACAGCCAGATAGTAGGCGGTCTCCCAGTTTTCCAGGACGGTTACGTCAGCTGTGGCATTATTTAACTCACATTTGTATTTTCCGCCTTGCGAAGGTCTCACATTGATAGAGAGACAGTTAGGCTCCATATAACACATCACACGACAGCTTCCTTCATTAGGTACCTCCTCATTCCAGATCACGTGCCCCTTGATTGCTTATTTGCAATCAGCTCCTCGAACGAGACAATGCGGCATTCGTCACCTGTCGAGCACAAGTGAAAGTTTGCATGTTCTTTGTTTAGCATCATGATACATTTCAAGCTGAATTTCACTCTCCATTGAAGCTATGATAATTATTAGGAACAATTCTTTATCTAATTTATTTAAGAAAAGTTTTTCCACGGACTTTATTTCTGATCACGAGAAAGTTTATTGGCAAAGACCTTCCTCCTTTTCGTCTTGGAGTATGAAGATTTTGAATGTTTCCCGGAAAAACGCCTTGTTTTATCATTTAATCCTATCTTCTATTTCGTTTATTTTCCTTATCATGCAGCCCGAGTGTGACCAGGGGCGACTGGAAGACACGCCACTGAAATACATCGCCTATGTTTCAACGTAATTTTCCGAAGCTTTGCAACATTTTCATCCCATTTGGCTTTCCTCAGTATCTTGGATGAAGACATATTGTTATAATGTATAGTATCACTACCGACTGCAGCCAGAGCTTTGAAAAAATGACTATGAACTGCAAGAAGGGGGGCATTGGGTTCTATCAGAAATCGCAAAACAGTAGGAAAAAAATCATTCGAAACCGCAGGTCCCCATAACCGCAAAACCGCAAATTCTTTAGAAGCCAAAAGCCACATGCAAAACCGTCAAAGCAGATAAATTTTCGCATCCCAATGATGCGATACAGTATTGACGAGTGGATCATGGCTGTTCGAGATCAGTGGAGGCGCATAGTCGCCGTTCAGATCGAAGAGAAACCGGAACCCAAATGGAAAAATAGGCAGTCAATGACTGCATGTAGCTTACTGCACCTGTTATTACTTAGAATACCGTATTTAACCGCCCTGAAACGACACTAGAAATTACTCACAACTCAAGATATAGTGCAACCACAAATTTAAGCTCCGCGATGAACGGAAACAAATATATTATTATAGTATGCTAACACATTGACACCTGAACCACCCGTAACCGCCCCTACCTCCCTTCCCCAACCTTCCCTAATGGCTAGGATTAGGAGTTCAACGAACCAATAAGAATCCGTCATTTACACAAATATTTTGATGGCGTCAGGGGGTACTAGAAGGCCATCATTCTATGCGTTCATACTAAGGGTCAGACCATTTAGCTCTTGAGGGGGGGGGGGGGTGGGCGATTTTGAAAAAGAAACTTCCTGCAAGCGCTTGTTGGAAGAAAAAAAATTCATGCAGCCCAAATGTAACAGAAGAAAAAGGGGATTTAGTACGGAAAAAAATAGAAGATTGCCTAAAAAAAATTTCTTGATGACCAGAAATCAGCCACCCACCCTCAAAAATTAAATTTTCGGCCCCTAAAGGATCAAACTTGAAAAAAAGGGAGCGTTCGCGAGGCCGACCTTGAAAATTTTCAAGTCGGATTTTTCGTTCCTTTGCGATCAAGCTAGACCTTGTGTAACTCATAATATAAAGTGGCAGTGCTATCTAATACTCTGTCAAGAAAATAATGGATACCATGGTCGTAAAGGTGACAGAATAAGCTCTTGAGCCAACGACACTACAACTATCCAAAGCGATGCGAACTGTGGCCGTAAACCGAAACCGAACTTCCCGACTTCAAGCGGGGCCCAGCGACAATTTGACGATTCTATTGCCTGGTAAATATTACGTTCAACATAACACTACGCAATTTCTTGCCCTGAAGTCAACTAAACAACGATCTACGCATGATGAATTTTACAGCGTGGGCTTTCTACACGTAAGAAATTCGTATGTTTTTCGTTTATAACAGTAAATCAAGAACTGTTTTGAATAAAACTGTCGTCCCGAAATATATCTTGTCCTCTCTTGGTCATTTTCTTCTTGCTTCCTATTAATAGAAACCATGAAACTTGTGATCGCTTCACACAAGGAGAAATTTGCATACTTCACTTTAAAGTTTATATTAATAAGTTTTATATTAATAATCGCCGCAATGCAACACATAAACTCCTTTGGGGGGCAAATATTTCATTTGTGGAAGCAATGCGACACAAAACCTGCGGGAAACAAAAAAACTGCAATCACGATCGCCAACGGGAAAATCGGACGATATATATAGGAGGAGACCGAACTGAGTTCCAAGCATTCTAGAAGGTTTCTATTGTTACAGACACACGGACGGTCTTACACTCTGGATAGCGTAGTATCTACGACTTCACAGAAGTCTGTAGATACAAAAGGGAGTTAAGATCGGGGAAAATCGGATCAAAATCGGCAGAGTTCGTTGTGGGCTCGGATTCTATTGTTACCCTCACTCAGAGACTATTGTTACAGTCACTCAACAGGACAGCATAGTAGCTTACGCCTCTTTTAGAGGCAGTAAGCTACAAAAGCTGAAAACCGCATCGAATGTCAAATCCGAAAACCCGTCAGTATTTTTGAGGAAAACCGAAAACTAAACGCTAAAACCAAAAGGATCGGCAAACTGCAATGGACACTGAAACCGAAAAACCAAAGGTTTTTGGTACTAATACATGAAAAAATTTCTCAGTTCTGATTGGTTAAGATGAATGCAGTTTTCAGTTAATTTAGTGCAGAAGAGAGTTAATTCAGTGCAGAAAAGGGTTAATTCAGTGCAAAGAAAGAAACAAACCAGACATTCTGATTGGTCTGAATGATTGGTCAATGTCAAGGTCAATGTCAAGGTCAATGTCACTTGCAGGGTTTTAATAAATTATTTTTGCAGGTGATGCGCGCGCTTTTCTTCTGCGTAGTTATGAGAGGCTACCTCGTATTTTTTCATGTATATTATTAATAGATAATCACATTATTTTCTCATGCAATTTGGAATAAATAAACACTTGTAAATTTTTCAAAGACCACAAATTGCACTCGCCCTACGGGCTCATGCAGTTTTGTTTGTCTTTGAAAAAATTTACTCGTGCTTATTTATTCCAAATTGCACTCGAAATCATGTGATTACCTATACAAAAAACCGAAAAGCTGAACTAAAAAATAGCTAAAACAGCAAAACCGAAAACCCCGTCCTCTTTAAGGTAGCTTGCATTGCAGGCAATTCTGGCGCTTCATTTCACGCAGATAACTTAAAAGGAGTCGCTTGAATGTTTTCCAAACTTTCATCTGCTTACCTATTGCATAATTCATCCAAGCTTGGAAAATAAGTCTTTTGATCAATTTGGCGTATACGTTAGGTCCTACTGTGATGTGCTTTCCTTCTGGGCTTTCTTAGACAAGAATAATTGTGAAGTTGAATGTAAATGGTAAAGAAAATAAGGGAAAAGATTCATGAATAACTCTTTAACTGCATTTGAATCGTAAGACTTCTCCACGGTGGCTAACATCGTACATGATTTTCAGGTATTTAGAAAATAATTATGAATCGATCTTAGAGGTAACAATCGGTAACTGACATTTCCATGTTGGATGGTCTTGATAAAATTTTTTCTTAGCGTTTAATTTGACGTTAGGGTATTTGAAATTTGTCTTAGTACTCGTTTCGATGTGACAAAAACATGGTGACGATTAGTTTTCTAATTTACCAGCTCACGGCAGCCGATCTCACGTGTAACCTTTCGAGAGAATAGTAAAAACATTTCTAACACGAAAAATTCAGACAATATAACCAAGTACAGACCTACTTTACTCACTTGTAAAACTTAACACATCCTGTAACGATAGATAAAAATAAGACACTCCAAATTGTTCTAGATTTACACTCACCAGTGCAAGCAAAAACTGTTGCCAACCTGATTCCTATCAAAAGAGAAAGGATAAAACAGAAATTTGTCGCTCCATTCTTAAAATAGGCCCAAAGTCTCATTCTTGTGGACATTCTCGTCGACGCTGTTAAACCAGTATGCAAAACATATGGAAGGAGTTAAATTAGAGCAGGTGGTGAATACACACTCGTGTTAAAGACGAAATTCTAATTAAAACACCTTAGAGGCAAACAATGTTCTCTACTTTCAGTGAAAGTCAACTAGAAGGTTTATCTATCTTTATTACTCATACAGCTATATAAACTTATTAAAGCTGTTAGCGAACGAGGCTTTTAAGAAATGGATTTATAAGCTCGTTTACCGAAATTAGTGCTATCCCCAAATGTGCTCAAATTATGAGTAGCTTAGGCAGTCACTGAAATTGTCTCCTTGCATGACATGTAGTGACAGCGTCAAGTTAAAGAGTACATAGCAGTTTTCTGTCGAATTTCTAATCATCAGAATAAGTATGATTACCGACTCAGCAAACAACGCCATCGAAGGCAACGAGAACACTGACGACGCATGAAATAATTGGCTGCGCGGAAGGTCTGCACGCAAATTATAAAACTCTTTACATCTGCTATCATTCCACTCCAAACAATATTCTTAGAACGAATAATTTTTTGTGGCCCAAAGGGAAAGATGCAAAAATTCTTCGTCTCATATTTGGTATCATGCTAGTTAGAAAACAAAGCGATGATAGCGACGGTTGACACTTTGATAAAAAATCATATTTATCGTAAGTCGACATTTCAATCGGCTTCACTAGCAAATTTGTTAAGGTGCCTATCCAGAAAATATATATATATATATGCATATATATATATATATATATATATATATATATATATATGCATATTCCCTATAGCGTTCTCTATAAATGTCCTAAGCTGCTGACTAGGAGAATTTGTTTAACAATCGAGAACTTCTTTAGTTGGTGGCCTTTTCCTTGATTCTCTTGACTTTATGCTTTGATTCAACGGTGATAATGTGAGGAGAAATTAGATGTTAGTCACTCTTAGGGATCATAGGGAATAATAACCTTCAGAATCTTCAGAAATGGGTATCAAAGCTTGGTTACCCAGTTGCTCCCAAGAACTGAGTCAACTGTCTCAAATGGTTTATTATATAGTCATTGTGAGTAACCATGTCCGGAGAGTTTGCTATTTAATCAAGGTAAAAGCCATGATAACCTTCCCCACCCAATGAGAAACTCAGAGTTTGATTGGTTTTACTCACATTCAATACAAATATCAGTCATTACATTATCAATGCTGCAGTCAGTTTCAACAATGACACCATGTCATAGCTATAAAAACCTAACAAGCTGTCTCGCAGGTCAATATCATAGTTAATTTAGAACAGTAACCTTCATTGATGGGTATAACGGCTTGGCTACCCTGTGGGTCCCAAGATCTGCGTCAGTTGTCTGAAATTATAACTATAGTTTTCTTTGTGAGTTATCATGTCATGAAAGTTTGGCATTTAATGAAGGTAATAGCACCCCCGCCGCCCTCAAAACGACACTGAAAGTTTGATTGGTAAACATTTTATTCTCAGTGTAAAAGGTACTGGCAAGCTGCCTAGCCAGGCAACATTTTAGCGTAGTCAAGAACTCTTCAAAACGTTGCCAAATTGCGTGTCGTCCTCACCAATAATTTTAACTTTAATCTACTGTTGTTGAAGAAATAATAGAGCCTAGTGCACTAGATGTAAAAACTGTAATAAGAGCAACTGCTAGAATTTTTTCGAAAAACCAACAGCACTGCGTATTTACATACTAGAAGAGATATATTCAATGGCACTAACTTGAATTGTTTTAGTTGTGAGGTGGAGCACGCACAAAAAAACACTGCACTTCTACCATATTTGAAGCCGGTTATTAACAAATTATCAAGATATGTTCATTACACTCGTAGACGAGTTAATAAGTCAATTATTACCCTTAACAAATAACAAGCATCAACGGTTAGATCGCAGCGTAGTTAGTCTAAATAGAATTAATCGCAATTACCGTTCAGAACTTTTACATTGGCACTCGAAGTTTACAATCTCTTGACAGTTAAGCGATACATTTGTCGTATTTATATTGACTATACAGGCTACCATTCAAACCTGCTTGCGGTAGAATTAGGCCAGCCTGGTTAGATATTGCCGATAAAGAAATCAATTACAAAGAACTGAAAAGGGTAACTTATGTTATTTTTTCATCATCAAATTATCGTTGTGAGACTCCTCATGAAGTTTTGCCACACGAAATTAGTAAAAAAGAATCGTTAAATAAACCTTTCAAAAGCATCACTGACAATGCCTCGCAAATTTTATCTTAATTAAGTTTTCCACTGGATCCGACTGTTAGTATTGGTTAAAGATTCTGTTATTTCATACAATCAGGCGATTCCATAACACTTAAACTTTCCCAAGGTGTGGTAACCCTTCTCATCATTTCCTTTTGTGTCAATATCTGTATCCCCAAACCTCAGCTGCTTAACTGGCAGATGTGTCTTGTTAGTAAGGACACCACTATCTTCACGCAATTTACCGTCATTCACATCACAGTTACAGTAGACCGGGCGTTTCTCTAAATTTTCGGGTTGTGCGCATGTGTTGTTCATTCCGCATGCGCACTTGTTACTTTCAGGTGCTGCACCGCTCCAGTAGGTCATTTCCAGAGAATCACGCGAAACCCAAAAGCCATCTTTCAATGTAGAACCAAGGCACTCGTACTTAATGAACTGCTCGCAAAACTGGGAAACGTTGATGAGACTCACCAGTTGAGATATGCTCGCTGCTTTGTAGGATATATTTCGCGAGTAGGATCCCGGCTTTGTGTAATTGTCCACCAATGTCCTGTTTTCGCTGTCGTGACTTATGACAGTCACACCAACTCCGTCTTTGTCACTCATGTCACAGGTGACGAGGAAAGGCAGCAATCTTGCTTCACCATCAGGATCTATCTGACAGATTCCGCTTTTCGCTTTCGGATCGAGCTTCTTTAAGTCACTGCAAGATCTTGGTAATACTGTGAAAAGAAAGAAAACCTTACGGTTGATGTACTAGTGTGTATTACCAACCTACAGACTCGCATAATTGTTGTATTCGTCTTCGCATCCATCTCACGTTCAGAATTCCATTCCTTTTTCTCAGTTTCTAAGACTTCGTCGTTTATGTAGTGATGACTCTGATTTCCACCCCAAATCAGAGTCGATGTGCCAGTTTTTCGATAAACGTGGTTACCCTGATTCTGTCGTTCAAGCGGGTTACCACCGCCCCCAACTTATTGATTGACATTCAGCACTACAAGCGTCACAAAAGGAAGATTCCGACCGCATTCCATTCACTCTCACGTTTCACCCTTACAACCACTCAGTTAAATTCATCATTCTTAAAAACTTTAAATTCATTCTAAACGATCCGGAGACAAGCACTATCTTTTCGCAGCCTCGGCTCATTTCATTCAAACGCGACAAAAACGTAGGCAATTTTTTGGTCAGAAGTTCTTTTCAGACTAATGACCAACCAGGCACTTTTAAATGCGCTCGTGCACGATGCAAAACGTGTCCTTTCATTTACAACACTGAGAAAATATCGGGACCCAAACGATCCATTAAGATCACTGATCACTTCATGTGCACCTCCGCCAATGTAATTTATTGCATAACTTGCACTTATTGCAAAAAGATTTACATCGGCGAAACAGGCAGAAGACTAGGTGACCGATTCCGAGAACACCTTCGAGATGTGGAAAGGAATGACAGGGACACCTCGAAACCAGTCGCTGGACATTTTGATTTATTTAACCTTTCTAAGTAACACATGGCAATCTGTGGTCTTTCCTTACACTTAGGTAGCCCGGAAAGCCGGAAAACTCTTGAACAAAAGCTCATCTTTCACACCAGCAGTCTAAATCCCACAGGTATCAGCGAATGCTTTTCATTCCACTAATTTATTCGTGCTTTTCTCGTTGCCACGTTCCCACCAATGACGTAGCTCCTTTTTCTGCCTTTAAAAGCACACACAACCCACAATTCCCCTATTCACTCCGACGAAATGCTAACGCTCGAAAAGTCAGCTTTTATAATCGTAACGGTGGCTAATTTACCATTTCAACTTTGTTAATATATTCAAATTATTTCGTTACCCCCACCAACGCAGCCTCAAACAGTTTCTTTAGAAACTATCAGCCTTTATTCCTTAGCGTGAGAAGTTTCTTTTTCCATGGACGGCGGAGTGATCGCTTTAGACTAGCTTTACACTCGAGGAAATTGTTCCGGATTCGTGATGAATCCGAAACGTTTTAGTACCGGATTCATTCTGCCGTTTACACGAAAGTGGACGAATCCGAAATAAAAATTTCCCGGTTTCGTCGTGTCTCCGGAGATTTTAAATCCGGAATTTAACGTGGGAACTTTGAATCCGATAACTTTTCAATCCGGAAAGTTTTGTCGTGTAACCGCTTTTTTTCTCGAATCCGGATATTATTTCCACCTGCAATCTTTTGAGTTTGCGGTGAAACCAAAATGGATCTGGTGCTAACATTGAAGGCGGTCTCCGCTTGCCTAATCTTGTTGCAGGTTCAGGCGATAAATTTTATCATGTGTACCGCAGTATTTCTGAAGAAACGCAAATTATTATTGCAAGGAAGTTTGACGTCAGCCACACTTGATCGCCGACGACGTAGACTACTTGGCATCTGTCCAACTCAAATTTACCTCAGTGGCATCTGGATCTACTCTAGCCTTTTTCGGGGGAGGCATTTTCACTTTGTCGATCGAACGACGAAACAACACTGGGCTTGGTAACCATTCCATTTCGAATATTCCCGGAGTTGTCGTTGTGTGTAAACGGTCAGGAATCCGAATATCCTTTCAATGTAAACGCCTACGAATCCGAATACTCCAAAATTGATGAATCCGGAAACATTTACGAATCCGGAAAACTCTCCTCTAGTGTAAACCTAGTCTCAGTAACTATCTCGCATTTGTAAAGAGGTGTTATCTTTTGTCTCACAGATAAATCACGAATAAGTCACGTTATTACATCGCTTGCAGCGCCCGTGGGCAAGATGAGGCGAATTCTTTGTTCTCATTGGCTGCCCGAGCGGGAAATATGGGCCCATCTTCCCTGCCCAGAATTTCCCGCATTGATCCCGCGCTAGAAAAAAAATACAACCAGAACTACGTTTGTAATTCTTGGACAATTTCGGCGATGGAAACGCAAAAAGCGGCAGAAGATAGTCAAAATAGTAGAACGGAAACGACTCTCGTGAGTTTGATGTGCTACAAACACATTCGGGTTTCATTCCCGGCTCTCAACAAAGCGAAATCTTTTTGCAATATAGTAAATATTTTATGAACCGAGCTTGTTCAGTCAAGATGGCTCGATATTAGCCTCGTTCTTTTTTTTGCCTTTTCACGGCCTCGACTTCGTCTCGGTCCAAAAAAAATGCAGAAAAAGAACTCGGCTTGTATCCAACCATCTTGACCTCAAGCTTGGTTAATAAAGCAAATATATAGTCACGCGTCAGTGACAAACGCCAGCCGATTCTATTTGACATGCTTAGTATTTTCAGTTTGATTTCAAGTACCTATGGAGGTTAAAACAACTTTCTTCGTGGTTTTAGCTATGAGAACTTATAGGTAGATGACTTTTTGTGTCCATCAACAAAATCTTCATCTGCTTTTAGAATATATATTGATCACGGATCAGGGACAACTAGATTTTCAAAATAACAAATTTTTTACAGTACCACTGCAATTTGCTCCAGCGTATCCAGGAACACATACACATCGAAACCCTTTGCTGGTGAAACCAACTTGACAAGTTCCGTTATTGACACAAGGGCTGCTACTACAGGGATTCTGTTCAAAAGAAACAAAAACAACGCACTCATCAAAAAAGGAGAGAACATCTTTCTCAATTATTATATTTACCACACTAGAATGAATATTTACAAGAAAGCATGATAAACTACGTCGAATTACAATAATGCTAATGGCCAGGCTTATACATGTATAAGGTTGGGTTTCCTCCCAAAAGAACAAAAACTCTTATTAATGTACAGCATCGAACAAGAAGTGTAGGTGTGAGGCTAGATTCAGATCAAGGTGGGGAGAAGAAGTAAAAAATAAAAATGCTAGTCTAAAATTATAAAGCGCTGAGCAAGTGTTCGAGTTTGAATTCTTCTCATTCCAAACATAACTTTAAGTTTAAGAGAAGCATTCACCTCAATCGCCAGGTAGTAAGCATTCACTTCTTGAAAGGTTAGTTCACTTTTATCAACCGTGGCGTTATTCAACTCACAGTTGTACTTTCCTCCGTCTAAAGGTTTCACATTTATGGAGACACAGTTAGGCTCCATATAACACATCGTGCGACAGCTCCCCTCACTGAGGACCTCACTACTCCTAATCACATGCCCCTTAATTGCCCTATTTGCTATCGGTTCCTCAAACAGGATGATGCGACACTCGTCAGCTGCAAAAAAAAAACAAAAAATGCCGAAAAGAAAAAGAACAAAATTAAAGAAATAAATAAATGGAGGTACCGTCTCCTACAGGGTTTGGGGTAGGAGACGTTAATTTCCCACGCACGAGATTACTTTGTGATGGATGTCCTTCCCTGGGGTGGGATGGGTTGGATTTATTGAGTAAACTGCTCGCATGGTTCGCATATGTTCCGTTCTAGTCCTACCCTACTGCGGTAATGCAGTGAAAATGGTTAGAAAAAAAAAAAAAAAGAAAAAGAAAAAGAAAACTTACAGCCAAGGTTTTTAAATTGTTTTTTGAAACGTCTGTATCAGCCGTTTTTTTTTTTTCCTCTCAAACAATCAACAATGAATATTTGCAGGAACTATTATTTGTAGGTTTAAAATACACCATTGGCATGGATTATAACTCTCAATTTTTAGCCTAGAGTAAACAAACAAAAAAAACCACGAGCCGATTTTAAAAAGAAAATGAAAACTCGCAAAGGATTTCTCGGCAACGAGTGGAAATAAGCGAAAGAAAACTTTACTTAATAAACAAAATGGCTAATATAGCATTGCTTCCATGTTATGTCCCTACCTGTGCAGCCTGCACAAAAAGGTGAACACGATTCCGGAGAAATTGACATAAACAGAGACGATTAATGGCTTCTCTCGGTCAAATTTATACAAAGACGCCATTTCAATCTTTTCTAAGATTGAATCAGTCACAACTGGAAAGCGCCAACGTAAATGAAGGTTTCAACTTCCTTTCCCCATGACTAATGACAACAACTAACAGATTGACGGACTACGGTTATTGTTTTGATGAAGCCCCGCAAACACGTGCCTAGAGTTTCCATTTGTTCATTCAAGAAGCAATTTCCGCTTCCAGTGAAGTTTGAATTTTTGGATCATATGCCACTGAGTTATGTACAGATTTCTACACGCCCGCACTTCACCTCTTTGGTATTTATGATCCGAACTAGTTGCTGGCTTTCAATTTTGATGCTACTCAAATAAGAGAAGACATGCGTTGCGTCACCTCGATGAATTATCAATGAATTCCTGGTTCAAATTTCCTGTCGAGCGCTTAGCTAGAACTTTCCTA
Organism: Stylophora pistillata; assembly: GCF_964205215.1. NCBI lineage: Eukaryota > Metazoa > Cnidaria > Anthozoa > Scleractinia > Pocilloporidae > Stylophora > Stylophora pistillata. The sequence continues at coordinate 26,105,615 of NC_142522.1, forward strand.
AACAGAGTTTAAGAAAGACGAAGTGAAAAAAGACATGGATGGCAAAGGTCAGGCATAGAAAAAAAAGCCACAAGTCGATACATGGCGAACACAATAATGCATTTCAACGATCGACTTTCAACGCCATTAAGCGAAATGAGGGTATGTTGATGACTGAGATTTTTCGTGAGCTAGTTGCGAGCTGCCTTCGGTAACCTCGATAGAAAGACTGTCGCACTTCATCTCTGGAGTGTAGTAGGAAACCCTATCACTATCAGTCAACAAGTTATGTAAAGTACGTACAGGCAGTGAGATTTAAAAGTTTTGTTTAACTATCATCAGCAAACTCTTTAAATGTTTCTTTTTTCGCCGAATCGTTTCTCGTAAAATGCTCTTGGCAGCTGTGATCTCGGTAATCGAGGAGAAAAGAAGCGAATTTCAATTTAGGAAAATGAGTTCGAAACAATAAAACTCATCCTTGATGAGCGAAAAAAAATAACATTGACCCGGTTAAAATATTGTCAGATTGATCAAAACTGTAATTGTTGTTTTACGTGAGGCAGATCATCCCTCAAGTCATCACACACAGGAAGTGTTATTTCTCAGCTCACGCCATAATTAATACCTCATCGCATCCTACAACTACACGGTTTTGAAATTCACTTCTATCAAAATAATTTTAAACTCACCATTGCAAGCAATAACTGATGCTAATCTGATTCCAAGCAAGAAAACAAGGATAACAAGGAAAGTTCTCGCTCCCCTCTTAACATGATCCGTGGAGTTCATTCTTGCGCAAACCACTTGATAGCGGAGGTAAAACAGTTCAAAATACTGCAGCTCCAACCTACTTTATACTTATTAGACTGTTAAATTATCACAAGTAGTCTAACCAGGATGAAATTGCAGTGCAGCAGGTGCAACATTATTGAGATGAAATGTTTGAAAAGCACTTGACACTGGATAAAAATAAATATTAATATGTGGCTAATTTCGACGATTCGCTTAATTAACTTAAAAACATTCCTATTCCATAGGCGATTTCTACTGAGAAACTAAGTTTTCAGTCAATTAAATTTACATGACTTTGATAATTACGTTCAATTTAGGCATCCTTGTTATGAAATTTCTTTTTTTACCCAAAGGCTATTTAGACTCTTAAGACTCATAAAATAGAAAGGTTTCTAGAATGAATGACGGTTGACAATTAATTACCAAGGTGGAGGTGAATAGACTTAGTTAATTCACTAGCCATAAATTGAAGAATTTGTTAGCGAGTACATGATAAAGAAAACAGAGGTTACTCAAATTAAAGAGAGAGGCTTGACCGAAACATTTTATTTAAGTAGTGGTAAAGGTAACTTAAAAGGCTTCCAAGCAAACTTTGAAACATTTTTTTAACACGTATCAGTTAAAATCCGACAACTGTCAATTGGAGAGGAAAGGAGAGGAATTAAAGCGCATTCAAACCTTTAGATGAACAGCACTATTTGTATGGCAAACGCACACGAGTTAAATGACCATAGCGACGATCTTCTCTTAAAAACACTGAGAGATTTTACAGAAAGTATTGCTCATTTCCAACGACGATAAATTGTGAAGATTCACCTCTGTTTAGTTTGAAATGCCACGGAAAGACAAATTGTAAGTGACCGTGTTTTGTAGTAAGAGTCTGCTTGTTTGTTTTCTGCAATGGCATATGCAAATCTTGTCTTTCTTCCACTGAAAAACTGAAGTGAAATGAGGCGCTTTTTCGACTTCTTAGAAAGGAAAATATGTTCGAAACAATCAAACTCACCCCCTATCACCATGTAAAATAACACTGACACGGTTAAAATCTTTTTCACCTTTCACTAAATCTGTCATAAAACTGCAATATATTATATGAAGCTTATAATCCTCAGAATCATCATATACTGGCAGTGTTATTTCTCTCAAGCCATGACAGACTAAATAACTTATCACATCCACAGTTTTTGAATTCGTTGTTACTGGCCGAATTAGTCACCAGCGCAAGTAAAAATCGATGCTAATCTGATTCCGAGCAAAATACTAAGGATAGTAGGGAAAGTTCTCGCTCTACCCTTTAAATAATCTGATGAGCTCATTTTCTCGCAGACCACTTGGCTGCACCAGTAAAACAGTTCAAAACACTGCACCTCCCAACTAGTTTATACCTGTTAATGATCAGTCTCGACAGAACGAACTTAGAGTGTAGCAGGTGAAGACTTGTTTATTGAGTGGAAATCCTTCATAACTCGCTCTGGTAACGACTGGCTGAAAGTCAATATTAAGTACGTACCTAATTTCGATCTAAGTCATGAAGATTAGGGGAAGTATCCTTTGATGTAGTTTCAAAACACACTGATCCCCTAATATTCATGAGAAATTCAAATTTTCCGAGTCAAACCTGCCAAGTCAATAAACCTTCCGCATCTTTATTACCTTTCAATTTACGCATCATTGTTACGAAATTTCTTTGTTTACCTAAAGGCTTTTCAGACTCTTTAGACTCATTACAAAGAGAAGTGTTTCTAAAAAAAGGAATACAAATGTCCAAGTTAAACCAAAACAGTGCCACCTACGCACTTCAGTGCTACCCGCGAACAGGCCTCGCTAATTGACAGAATTTTGAAGAAAAAAAATAATGAAAAAGTTCCTCGCGGCTTAGTAATTACTTTCATTACGAGAATAATCAACTTCCTCTTAACCTTCAACTCGTCTTAATAAATTGTTTTCGAAACTTTTTGTCTGTTATAAAATTTTCTATATAAAATGGCGAAAAGAAACAGTTTTGCTTCAGTTAAGTGCGAGTATTTGGAAAAAGAATCTTTATCTAATATATACGGTCACAGTCTCTTGCATCTACGCTACGCAGTTTCTTTCATTGTCCTACAGAATTACGGTACCTGTAGTCAAGCACTGCGAAAAGCTTATGGATAAAAAACCGCGTCAATCAACTTTCACTTGGTAAGTACAAAAGCGGTAGACGTTAGTATTTCACAATCAAGGTGGTACTATTGAAATATCTAAATTGGACAAAACTGACTGACTACTGAGAGGGCTAATGAGTTAGGTTAAGTAAATATGTATGGCGCCGGCTGGCAGCCTTTGTTTTGGGCTCTCGCATTACTTGCTTTCAGATACGTAAATACTGTGTCTAACGACACAAAATGTGGATTTAAATCAGTCTAAACTACTTTGGGTTTAGCCGGACTAGATTTTTTGGTTCAACGCAGCCAAAATACGCTATTTTGCTCGCGATGTCGATGTCTTCGAGCGTTAGAGCTTCGAACGGCGAATATGGCTACATCAAAGAATTATTGGTTGATATGGATGTCCAAGTTACACCTGGACCGATAAGTGCAACTCCTGAACTACAGAATAACCTACAGAGTAGTTTAGGGGTCATCCTGGCCATTCCGTAGAGGCCTGGGTCCGAGTCACTCTGATTAATTAGTTATTCATATGGCGTAGGTGCACGAGGAGTTTAGGGTTAGGGTTGAGGGGTAGGGATTAGGGTTTAGAAAATTAGTATTCATAGTGCGTAGGGTTTTTGCATCTCATTTAAAAAAAATAACGGTTTTCAAGGTGACGTCTCACACAAAGGGAACAAAAGAATCCAAGATGGCGAAGGGATTAAGTCAAACACACTGTTTTTTTGCATACGTAATATTTATTGTGAAGGTGTAGTCTGATCGTCTCGGTTAGTGTAGTCCTGAGAAGTAACCATATGATGGACTAGCATCCCATCCAGGGGGGAGGGAGAGTACAAATATTTCCTCGCTTAGGCTGTATGGGCGACTGGCCTGACGCAGACTTGTTCTTAATTCTAGTACGTGCATCTCCATGAACAGTGCTGGTAAATGTTTTTTTATGGGAACTTTAGAAAAAGTTTTCGTATTAAATTATCTAATTAAGTTGTGAACCTACCATCAATTTTTAACTATCAATATTCTTATTTATTTATTAATTTACTTTTATTTATTTTTTTTTAAATTTATTATTTTTCGGTCATTCTGGGAATTCCGAGTAATCCGGGTAATCCAGCTATTCCAGATATTCCAAGTATTCCGGTTCCGGTTCCAAATTCCGGCATTTGATATTTTCCAACTGCCATCTTTTAGATCGGTTTTTCGGTTTTTGTGCCAAAAAACGTCGGTTCTTCGGTTTTGTTGTTCATTCCGTTTTGTGGATTATCCGTTTTCAGCATTTTGTTTCCGGTTTTTGTCAAAAATTTTGACGGGTACTCGGATTTGGTATCCGATGTGCTTTTTCGGTTTTTCATATTGAGTTTCTGGTTTCTCTTCGATCTCAGCAGAAGTCATACGCCTCTGCTGATCTCGAATAGCCGCGAAACCGATGTTGATCCACTTGTAACCACAGTTTCAGATAGACTGGGACTTTGACAACTGAGATGTGTAAATCTATCGACTTAGACGGTTTTGCCTGCGGTTTTTGGTTTTGATCGAGTTTTTTTTTTTTTTTTTTTGCGGTTTTTGCGGTATCTATTAGACCCTTATATAAGTGAAAATATGTTTCTGCTCGGAACTTTGAATGTTAAAAATGCCAGCAACGCAGTTAATAGCGCGTTGGAATCTGTGACGAGACTCATGTACGACATGTCAAGAATTAGCAATTTCCCCTCAGTGGCCTGTTATGCAAATTTTAGTAATCAACATCTTTCTGTCTTTAAATGAAATAAAATAAACTTAAGGTTATTGAAACGTAAAATGTATTCGTCTCTAATGTTTTGAATACTCATACAGTTGTAAATCGCGAATTAAACCAGAACATTGAAAAAATGAAATCTACGTTTGTATCTACGTTTGTAGCTCAGTTTAACTCCCGGCAGTGATCGCTATTCAAAGCTTTTCTTAATATTTCAACTTATATTCTGGAATCAATAGGTAAAGAATAATTTAAGGAAAAAAAAACATTTCAGCATCAGAGATGCTGAATGTAACACTAAGTTATTAGCGTTAGCCAACAAAAAAATATGTTAGAGAAAATGGGAATTTAAACTTGAGTTTCAAAGAGTTAAATACTCCCATCATGGATGTTGTTTTGCGTTAATTATGAGGAAAATATTCATTTCTGGGTCATAAGTAACTTAATTCATAAGTACGAATGATCGATCAGTTATCGAAAGTTTAAAAATTGACAAAAGAAAACCGACTTTAATTATTATTTGAAAATGGCAGAGCTTTGTCTGTGATGTGAAGTTTGATGAACATTTTTAAGTGTGTACACCTGTCGTAGTTTTATGAGTTTTAGTTAGTTTATTGCTTTTTACTCCTTTGTAATCGACTTTTCTTACATCTTTATTTTGAGGAATGTCTCCACTATATAACTTTGAGCTCGATATCGTGACTGCAGTTTCTTTTCTCTGCTTTTTGTCTGGAGTTGTATTTCCATCTTGCCATGGTTGTTCTGGTAAGTGTCTATTTTTTCTTTTCTTTGCGTTATTCTTAAAGCAACCTTGTGACAACAGTTCTTAGCTTTTTCAGGTCCTCCAAATAGAAATCAACTGAAGTTCCTTCACACTTTTAGCGGATCTCCACCCACTAGTAGAAAAGTTTTATCGGACATTTGCAATGGCGTGTGATTACGACGACCCAAAATAAAATTTGAAAGACCTGATTACTGGGTAACGAGAGACTTAAAGTTTCTTCCGTGAAAATTCGGGAAAGCCTACAGAATAGGCGTGGTGTTTTATGTCTTGCATATTTCAGCGAGCGGAGGCAATGTGAGACGCAGGAGATGAAACACGCGCGGGAAGAGGGGCGCAAAAAAGGTTTATATTCAAATTCAAAAGGCGAGAGGGGCCGTTCGTGTCTCTTTCCTAAAAAAAATTATAAAAAAGCAGAAAAAAAATAGAATTTCGCTATTAGATGCTCTGCTAACCTGGCTAAAATTAGTTCCTTTTCGAAATTGGTCATATTTTAAACTTCAATGTTCGTGCTATATGTCCTGGTCATCATGATGGGGAGAAGCATAAATTCCGAGAGCATCATGTTAGTTACGGTGAAAATGGTGGTCACAATTTGTTTATCACCTGCTTCTTTCAATTAGTTGAAGAGTCTAATCAAAAGATGCAAAACAGTTGGAGAGTCGAGCTTTCCTGCGCAACAAACAGTTGCTTTTCCTAGCTTTGTCAATGACACCTTACACAAATTGAGATAAATGGGAAAACGTCACTTTTCAAGATTACCTGAGACTGCGATATTCAGAACATTCAGTCAGGAGGCATTTGTGAAAAAAATCCACCCCCCCCCTCCCCCTTGAGTTATCATTCGTTTTGCCTTGTTGAGGGAGGTTTTCGATTCATTTTAGGACCAGAATATTTTCATAATTTTCTCATGTGCTAACTTAGTTCGTGGAACGGAGTAACCTGTTTCACGATCGGAGGACATTGGCGTCTTGCGATACAAGACGTGATTGTTATTTGTTTGAATGTGAACTTGCACTCAATAAAAATTATAATCACATGGATTGTTTCGATCGCGGGAGCCCGTTTTCATTTGGAAAGGAAATTACGGCGGCGAAGGAAAATTGTCAACCGCCTTAAAAGTGACAATCGCGTTCCAGCATCCCTACTACTCGTTAACCACTCCGTTTTGGAAAGTTCTAGTTAGGTGCTCGACAGGAAATTAGAACCAGGAATTCATTGATAATTTACCGAGGCGACGTAACGCATGTCTTCTCTTGTTTGAGTAGCATCAAAATTGTGAAATCTATAAATTAGTTCGGATCATGAGAAGATGAAAACCAAAGCGGTTAAGTGTGGGCGTGTATAAAACTGTCCATAACCCAGTGGCATATAATTAAAAAAAATTAACTTCTCTAGAAGCGGTTTGCGGGGCTTCACCAAAACAATAACAGTAGTCCGCCAAGCTGTTATAATCAGTTGAAGTCATCATTCGTGCAAAAAAAAAGCTGAAACCTTCATTTACGTTGGCGCTTTCCAGATGGGACTGATCATTTAACCTTAGAGAATATCGAAATGGCGTCTTTGTATAAATTTGACCTAGAGACGCCGTTAATCGTCTCTGATTTTGTCATTTTCTCCGGAATCGTGTTCCCCTTTTGTGGAGGCTGTACAGGTAGGGACATACCATGGAAGCAATACCATATTAGCAATTTTGTTTATTAAGTAATGATTTCTTTCGCTTATTTCACTCGTCGTCGAGAAATCCTTAGGAATTTTGATTTTTTTTAATTGGCTCGTCTTTTTTTTTCGTTCGTATACTCTAAGCTGAAAATTGAGAGTTATAGTTCATGCCCATGCCGTATTTTAAATCTACAAATAATACATCCTGCAGATGTTCATTGTTGACTGTTTGAGGGAAAAGAAAAAACAACGGCTAATACAGACTTTTCGTCAAATGGTTTAAAAAACCTTGGCTGTAAGTTTTCCTTAATTCTCTTCTTTTTTCGTTTTTTATTTTTTGTTTTTTTGCAGCTGACGAGTCTCGCATTCTCCTATTTGAGGAACCGATAGCAAATAGGGCAATTAAGGGGCATGTGATTAGGAGTAGTGAGGTCCTCAGTGAGGGAAGCTGTCGCACGATGTGTTGTATGGAGCCTAACTGTGTCTCCATAAATGTGAAACCTTTAGACGGAGGAAAGTACAACTGTGAGTTGATTAACGCCACGGTTGATAAAAGTGAAGTAACCTTTGAAGAAGTGGATGCTTACTACGTGGCGATTGAAGTAAATGCTTCTCTCAAACTTTAAGTTATGTTTGGAATGAGAAGAATTCAAAGTCGAACACTCGCTCAGCGCTTTACAATTTTAGACTAGCATTTTTATTTGTTGCTTCATCGTCCCCACCTTGATCTGAATGTGGCCTCACACCTACACTTCTTGTTCGATGCTGTACATTAATAAGAGTTTTTGTTCTTTTGGGAGGAAACCCAACCTTATACATGTATAAGCCTGGCCATTAGCATTATTGTAATTCAACCTGGTTTATCATGCTTTCTTGTAAATTTTTATTCAAGTGTGGTGACTATAAATAAATGAGAAAGACGTTCTCTCCTTTTTTTATCAGTGCGTTGTTTTTTCCCTTTTGAACAGAATCCGTGTAGTAGCAGTCCTCGTGTCAATAACGGAACTTGCCAAGTCGGTTTCACCAGCAAAGGGTTTCGATGCGTTTGTGTTCCTGAATATGCTGGAGCAAACTGCAGTGGTACTGTAAAATTCTGTGATTTTGAAAATCTAGTTGTGCCTGATCTGTGATCAACATATATTCTCAAAATTTTGTTGATGGACACAAGCTGGTGCTTCTAAGAAACACAAGCGGACCACAATCTGAACGCTGGGACCGGAAAGGACATCACACGTGAATTCAAGAAACAAGGCCTGAACATCTCCATAAGCACAAACCTCAAAATCTGCAACTTCCTCGAGGTCACCCTAAACCTCGCGGACGGAAGCCACTATCCATACAGAAAGCCCAACAACGAAACCCTTTACATCGACACCAATTTCAACCACCCGCCAATAATAATAAAACACATACCTGCAGCAATCGGCCGACGAATCTCCTACATCTCCCCAAGCAAAGAACTCTTCTAAAAAACCAACCCACACTACGAAAGTGCACTCAAACAAAGCGGACACGGCGAAAAGCTAACCTACACTGAACGCAAGAAACCTAAACCTCACAAACGCAAGAGCAGACAAAGAAACATAACTTCATTTAATCCGCCCTACAGCATGAACGTGCAAACAAACATCGGCAGAGAATTCCTGAACCTCGTCAGCAAGCATTTTCCAAAAAATCACCGGTACAACAAGATTTTCAACAAAAACAGCATAAAAGTTAGCTATAGCCGCACTGACAACCTGCAAACCATGATTAAGAAACACAACAGGAAAATCCTTGAGACAAGCAAGACACCCTCCACAGAAAACAACTGTAACTGCAAGAAAAAAAAAACGACAGCCCTCTGAAAACAACTGCCTCACTTCAAGCGTCGTCTACAACGCCAACGTAACAACTGAAAATGACACAACCGGAAAGAATTACATTGGACTAGCGGAAGTAACCTTTAAACAACGCTACACACAGCACAAACTTTCTTTGCGAAACAGAAACTATTCAAACAGCACGGAACTATCAAAGTATATCTGGACACTCAAAGACAGCAACACCAACTTCACAATTAACTGGAGTATTTCAGCGACCGCCCCGGCCTACAACAACAAAAACAAGCGGCACCACTTGTGCCTCACAGAGAAACTTTATGAATTGACTTTATGGCACGTATGTTTTCCATCGATAATAAATCGTCTGACGATCGCAGCGCAAGCTGCGTGAAACTCAGAGTAATGGTGAAACGATCTTCCTGTCATTAATTCATAACCGCTATTGAAACGCTCTGCAACCCGCATCGAGCACTCTTTTACAGCCATGACTTCTCCTAGTCTGTTATATATATATATATATATATATATATATATATATATATATATAATATATATATATATATATATATATATATATATATATTGTTTATATATAAAGTGTGACTTGATTTTCGTAGAACAGTGCTCAATACATAGAAGTAGAGCGAAGTATATATTGTGGGAGGAAAAAGACAAGTAAACTACAAGTTCACCTCTACAAGCCGGTTTCGTGGTCGCCCACTCATCAGGGTATTTAATGAGAATAAACTTTACCATTGCTTATATACAATATAATTTGCATGATCTAACTAGTCTAATTTATGCAGCGCGAAATTGACAGTTTAGTTGTTGCGTAGGAGGGCCTATGGTAAAGTTTATTCTCATTAAATCCCCTGATGAGTGGGCGACCACGAAACAGGCTTGTAGGGATGAACTTGTAGTTTACTTGTCTTTTTCCTCCCACAATATATACTTCGCTCTACTTCTATGTATTGAGCACTGTTCTACGAAAATCAAGTCACACTTCATATATATAGCAAGTTGTTAGTGGAAATCTCAGGCCAACAAAGGTGCACCGCGCCAGGAGGATCAATAGAGATTCGCAGTCCATAGCCTTGAAAACGTGCTTAGGATGGCAGCTAGAAGGCGGAAGGTATAAATGCCTATCTGTAGGTTTGGAATAGACGTCTGTCCTGATAAATCCATCGATAAGATATCAAGTAAGATCAAGTACGTGAAGCTCACGTTCAGAAAAAACTAGCTCAAACTTAATAGTAGGATATAGAGAATTGATGTAATCAGTAAATTTATGTAGGGCAGGAAGGCCCTGCTGCCATAGATCAAATACATCGTCTCGATATCGCCACCATAAGGACGGCTTTATCGGACCAGAAAACTTAGCTTTGTGATTAATTTCGCCCATGGCTATATCGGCATAGCTACAAGCATTCTTCCGACCTATAGCTGTGCCATGGATGTGAAGAAAGAGATTCTCTTTAAAAACAGAATGGCTGCTTTTCAAACAAATTGTTACGGCTTCTAAAATGCAAGTCGTGGATGGCAATTTGTTTTCTCTACTCAAAGCCTTCCTTACTGCAGTGAGGCCTAGTTTGTTATCGATGTTAGGGAACATTGAAACCACATCCCACGAGACCATTAAGGTGCCAGTTGGAAATGGACCGCTTGTGTTAAGATGTTCTATTTTGGTAAGCAGGTCGGTAGTGTCTTTAATATACGATGGTAATTTTCGAGCAAGTGGTTGTAAATAAAATTCAGTAAAGGCCGATATGTTTTTAATTGCCGTGCCACAACAATATGTAATAAGTCTGGGCGGGTTACCCGTTTTGTGTGTTTTCATGTTTCCAAATGCAACTCCTCGTCTCGCTTCTTTATTTATAACCCATTTGGCTACTTCGGGAGAAATCTCACCTTTTCCTAGCCATTTGGAGCACCAACTCTCTACTAATGCCAAATATTTAGAGGTTGGGTCTAATTGCAAAGGTTCATGATGCAACTGATTGTTTAGCTGACCAAACATTTTTTCCTCGTACTCCCTTTCATTAGTTAAAACAAATCGGGATCCTTTGTCCTGTATACGAATCACTACATTGGAATTTTTAAGTTTTTTAAGCGCACCCCGTTCTTTTTTAGAAAGGTTATCTCTAGCTTGCCAAATGTTCTCAGGATTGATAAGATCACGCCGTACATTAGCTAAAAATAGTTCAAGTTCAGGGTACCTTGACGTTGGAGGTTTCCATTTCCTATCCTTTGGTACCCGGGGTAGATGGCTAGGATTTGTCAGGTTGTCATCAGGATTACTATCAATGAAGAAAGCTGCTGGTCGAAGTCGAGCTTGAAATACTTCTAAGTCATCGTACACGCTCTGCCAACCGATGTCCTTAGGTGTTGGGCAAAACGATGGTCTTTTCCTCAGCCCCTAGTGGCTCTTAGGAGATCGATAGGCTTTTAGTCACAAAAGAGACTTATTGCAGCGCTCAGTTGCTCTCTATGGCACCCCATGGTTTAAATAAAAGAAAGGAATTTCATTCGAAAAATAGAATCTGCTATAATTAATTTTCCTTCTTATATTAGGCGCTACTATTTGATCGCCATTGATATTACTATTTGATATTTGACGCCATTCATTTTAACATATTTAGTATTCTTATCTCTTAGTAGAACTTGTTTTCATGGCGGCACTTGGAAATAAGTTCTGATCGTTTGTTTAATGAAGTGGATTTGTCCGCAGTGATAATGAGGAATTTTTCGGCAAGGCAGAGGTTGCATGTTCTTGAATTTCCTTTGTAAGATGCGGCTTTGTGGATTGTCGACCAATGAATGGAGTAGGGAGTGTTGGTGCTCTTAAGTTCCCAAATGTATTTGGATAGCTCGGTGCTGTTAGCGTAGGCTTTCTTTCGAAATGAGAGGGAATGCTGCGTGTATCTTTGTTTAAAAGAATTTTCTGTTAAGCAGATGTAGTTTTTGCACGTTTTGTCTTTGTTTGTGGTGACTTTAGCCTTGTAAATTAAGGAGGAAGCGAGGCACTTGTTCTGTAAGGGACAGACTTGTTTTACTCTGCAGTTGCACTTGCGGTCTTGACTGGTCGAGGGGGGTTCAGGATTTTCTGATTGTGCCTCCTTATGATAGAATTCATGTTGTCTATACAACTGTAGCTGACTTTGGTGGTGTTTTTGTTAAAGATTTTGTTGTATTTGTGAGAGGTGGGGAAGTGCTTCTGAACAAGTGTAAGGAAAACTTTTCCGACGTTAGTTTGGACGTTTTTGCTGAACTGATGGTTGAACCAGATTATCTGTATTCTTCTTGTTTTTTTGAGCGATCACGGGAACTAGGGGGTAAAGGTGTGGCTGGCTTGAAGTAGGAGAGATGGGTGTTATATCAGCTTGAATTCAGGGCGTCTTCGTATGTGGGCCTGGCTTTGTTGAATACATCTTCGTTGCAGGAGAGGTCACAGATAAGCCGGTTAATAGACTTTGGAATGTGCTTAATAATGGAGGGGGGATGGTTGGATTTAGCATGGACGTAGAGGGGATCGTTGTTGGGGTTTCTGTAAGGGCAGTATGTTCCTTTCGTTAGGTTTAGTGAGACGTCGAGGAAGTTGACTGTTTTTAAGTTGGTGTTTATGGCGATTGAAAGGCCGTATTGTTTGAAATGGGCTGATGTTGTTTTCCTAAAGTGGTCCGCCTCCGGGCCTGATGCGTTCTTTAGTATAAGGCGAGACCGTCGTCTCTGTAAAAGCCGATGTTGGTGTTACTTGTTTTTCTGCTGAGGGAGTCGAGGATGAAAAGGCCGACGAGTTCGCATATTTTGGCACCATCGTAGCTCCCCATTGTGACCTCGAACATGTTGTCATTTGTTTTCTTTTTCCAGGCGGTGGGGTGGTTGAAGAGGAGGGATTTACGGCAGTGCACGATGATGTTCATGTCTTGATCGGTGATCGTGGTGAAGGTTTTGGCGTAGTTGATGGCATCCAGGAAGAGGGTTTCCGTGATCGAAGGGGTAAAAGTTGTCGATATCGAAGACAGTGAACGAGTGCTTGTGTTTGTCGGGGATGCTGTCGAACCATTTAATGACGTCCATAGAGTTTTTCCACTGGTTCAAGGAAGTTTGCAAACCTCAGCAATATACGCTTAAATATATATATATATATATAACCAAAATAGCGGAATGAGATCATCATCTACTAAAAAGTGCTCAATAGCAGGGCTAGAGCCAGGGCTAGAGCCAGGGTCCTATCAATATGGAGAAGGTGAATTTGAACTATTCAACCAAGAATATCCCACTGCCAGAAAAGAACGAATACTTGAAGAGATTCATCGAGAAGACGGAGCATTTCCTACGTCGGATGCGGTGGAAAGCTTATCATTTCTTAAATAATACAGAATCCACAACAAACGAGTCATACGGCTTCATATCCAGAAACTCTCCGCCACAAATCAACGAGTTGCTACCTTTTGAAGATGCCATGACCCAGCTCATCCAGAACATAAAATTCAAGGACACCAAATGCAGTTTTCAAACTAAGCTACATAGTGACATTAAGAACAAGATTAAGAAGCCAGGCACCCTTCTCATTTCCGCCGATAAAACCAATAATTTCTATACCATGAATCCTTCCTCATACGACAAATTGCTTCAAGAGAACATTACCAAAACCTACAAAAAGTCAAGCGATCATCTTGTTGACAAGTTAGACTCCCAGTCTGCCAAAATTGCTGAGCGACTCAAGTTAGACGACCGCATTGAGGAATTGGCTAAGGAAGATGCATTCATCACGTTGAAAGAACATAAGCCCAATTTTCAAGACAATCCATCATGCCGCTTAATAAACCCTTCTAAGCCTGAAATTGGGGAAATCAGTAAGCATCTCCTCGATGAAATTAACAACGCTATCATCACCAGCAGTAAAGTAAACCAGTGGAAAAACACCTCAAGTGTCCTCAAATGGTTTAATAGTTTAGAAAACAAGAGCTCTCTTTCATTCATCTGTTTCCACGTTTGTGAATTCTACCCCTCCATCACTGAGAAGTTGCTTTCCAGAGCACTAGATTTTGCCTCTAAGTACTGCTCAATCAACAGCCATGAGCGTGAAATTATCTTGCATGCAAAACGATCTCTGCTATTTAACGATGATTGCCCATGGGAGAAAAAATCTGCCAGCAACCTTTTTGATGTTACCATGGGGTCCTTCGATGGAGCGGAAACGTGTGAGCTGGTTGGATGCTTTCTCTTATCGATTCTTACAGAGAAGTATGGTCAAAATATTGGTTTATACCGTGATGATGGTTTGGCTGCCCTCAATGGAACACCGCAGGAAATAGAGAATATCAAGAAAGGTTTTGCAAAGTCTTCCGCGACAATGAATTAAAAATCACAGTCGAGGCTAACATCACCAAAACCAATTTTCTATACGTCACGCTTGACCTCTCAAGTGGGAAGTATTACCCTTTTACTAAGGAAGGCAACATCCCCCTGTACGTGCATAAAAAATCTAACCACCCAACATCCATTCTGCACAACATCCCTGAATCAATCAATAGGAGGCTCTCCGAGATATCTTCCGACAGGGAATGCTTCGATAGCGCTAAACCTATTTATCAAGAAGCTCTCAAAAAAAGTGGGTACAGCTACACCCTGTCATTCAACGCTGCATCAAACCAGGCACCACTTCCACGAAGAAACAGGCAGCGGAATATTACTTGGTTTAACCCACCATACAGAAAGAACGTGGAAACTAACGTCGGAAAATGCTTCCTTGCACTTATTGATAAGCATTTCACAAAAACTAATCCTCTTCACAAAATTTTCAACCGGAACACCCTTAAACTGAGCTACAGCTGCATGGGCAGCATTAGAACTGTCATATCTAACCACAACAAATCTGAAATCCGGAAACTCGCACGCGCTAATGATCGAGCTAGGAAAAGCTACAACTGTCGAATACCTGACATATGCCCCATGGATGGGAACTGTAACATGGAAAGCATAATTTACCAGGCAGAGGTCACCACAGAAACCGCAAAGGAAACGTACATTGGTCTCTGTGCCACGGCTTTTAAAATGCGTTACAGGAACCACTTGTGTTCATTCCGAAACGAACGTTACAGGCATGCTACTGAACTTAGCAAATATATATGGAGTCTTAAAGATAAGGACACTAAGTTTAATATTAAGTGGCGCAAGGTGAAACAAGCTAGTTCGTATTCCAATGTAGCGAAAAGATGCAATTTGTGTTTGTGGGAAAAATATTTTATCATTTGTAAACCGCAGATGGCAAGTTTAAACAAAAGAAATGAGCTGACATCAGTTTGCAGACATGTCACGAAATTCCTGTTAAAGAACGTAACGTTACGATAGCGCGTGCAGTATGTTGCGCGCGCATGTATACATTGTTTTGTCTTTTAAATTTTGGTGGATTGTAACCGTTATTTCTGGCAGTTGCCTGACGATTGCTTCGCAAGAGACATGAAACTCAGAGTTGCAGTAAAAGTTCAAGTAACCTAAATCTTGAGGTATTATTATATATATATATATATATATATATATATATATATATATATACAGTTATATATATATATATATATATATATATATAGTGTACTCTAGTTTGAGCACTCTGGCATGACTTAGACGATACCACAAAGGTTGGATCGTTTGGGGTGACCATATTGGTTCTCCTCCATCCTAGCATTAGCACTACACTCTGATCTTGTTTCTGTTCTTAATGAATGCTCTTCCTCTGGTTTTCTCTCCCTCTCTCAGCGCAGAGGTATCATCACTCTGTCTTTCAAGAAGGGGGACCGCCTTGACCCCAAAAATTGGCGGCCCATATCTCTTCTAAACGTGGATTATAAACTTGCTTCTCGTGCCATAGCTGGGCGTCTCCTCCGGGTAATACACCTCGTTGTCAGCCGAGATCAAACATGCGGAGTCCCTGGCCGTTTTATCGGAGAAAATGTTGCTCTGCTTAGAGACGTTGTCAGCTATACTGAGTCTTCTGGCACCCCTGTCGCCATCCTGTCCCTCGATCAAGAGAAGGCTTTTGACCGTGTGGATTGGGGCTTCATGCGGTCCACTCTTGTCACCATGGGCTTTGGCCCTTCCTTTGTCGCGTGGGTCGACTTGTTCTATACTCATGTTCAAAGCGCGGTCAATGTGAATGGGTTCCTGACTCCTTTCTTTAGCCTTTCTCGTGGTGTCCGGCAGGGGTGCCCTCTTTCTCCCCTCCTATATGTTCTTGTGTCTGAGGTTCTTGCGTGTAGTATCCGTGCAGACCCCCGTATCAAGGGTCTGTCTCTCCCTGGGTGTCCCGTACTGTCTCCCATCTCGCAGTACGCGGACGATACATCTTTAATCCTTACCACTGATTCTGGCATTCTGGCTGCCCTTGAGACTTACAAGCTTTTTGAACTAGCTTCTGGATCTAAGATCAACTTTTCTAAGTCCAAGGGTCTCTGGTTGGGTGGTTGGCGGGGTCGTACGGACCCCCCGGTTCCTTTTGACTGGTCTCCTGCTAAGCTCAAGGTGCTGGGGGTGTTTGTCGGCCCCGGTAATCTTGATGAAGACAACTGGCGTCCTCGCATTAATGCGGTGGACCGTGTTCTCAAGTCTTGGCGTTCTCGTGTTCTCTCTTTTCATGGCAAGGCCCTAGTCATTAACGCTCTCGCCCTCTCCCGGGTTTGGTATGTGGCCTCTCTTATCCACATGCCGGCCTGGGTGGAGGCGAAGCTTTCCCGTCTTGTTTTCTCGTTTTTCTGGTCTGGCAAGGTTGAGCTTGTCTCCCGTTCGGCCGTGGTTCAATCTCCCCTTTTTGGTGGTTTTTCTGTGGTTAATATTCAGTCCAAGGTGAGGGCCCTCCTTGGTCAATGGGTGAGGAGATTCGTCTCCTCCCCATCCAGTTGGGTCGCTCTCATGTCCTTTTGGTTTAACTCTTTGTTTGGTGTCTCTCCTCTTGTTGTGTTTTCTCGTCCTTTTAGTTTCGACTTCAGGGTCTTGCCGCCCTTCTATCAAGCTCTGGTTTTGGCTTGGCGTAAGCTCGACGGGGCCTTCGCCACGTCAAAAAACTCTTTAGTCTACGGCTCTTCATGCCCTCTTGTTTGTTCTCCCGTTCTTACTATGTCTACCAAGTCTTGCTACCTATATCTTCTCTCTGAGAACATGGTCCAGCCTTATTGTGTCCTCAAGTTTCTATTCATCTATCCCAACCTTGACTGGCCTGCCACGTGGCGTGCCCTATCCTTCTTTTATCTTGACCGTCGTGTCATCGACCTAAATTGGAAGATTGCGCACGGCGTCCTGTACACCGCCCGGCGTCTCTCCTCTTTTGGTTTATCTGTTCCTCTCTCGTGTTTTTGTGGACCCACGGTCGAGTCACTCAAGCATTTGTTCTTCTACTGTCCACTTGCTCAGAGTGTTCTCGCCTGGGTCCAGTCCTTGCTGTTTTCCTTCTCTCCTATGTGTCCTGCCATCTCTTTACGTCATGTCCTCTTTGGTTTCAACTCTAGTGAACTGGTTTCTGTCCCGCGTGTCTTTGTCTATCTGCTCAATGTTTCTAAGTTTTGTATTTGGCGGAGTAGGAACGATTTCCGTTTCCGTAACGTTCGTCCTGGCGCTGTGGCGGTGATTGCTTCTATCAAGGCCCGCCTGAAGTTTTATTTACCAATTTCCTTCAGGCGGTGCAAGTCTGACAGGCGTCGTCGCGTCTTCCATCGTCAGTGGGGCGCCCGTGGCATCATAGCTTCAGTGGTAAACGACTCCCTTGTCTTTTCCATTTAGTCCTGCTCCCCGTAGTTATTTAGTTTCCTTTTTTGCTCGAATGAGTGTGTCTCGGTTAGGCTCGTGCTGGGTCTCCTTTATTGGTGTACTGCACAGTAGCCTCGTTCTTCTTTTGCTTGAGTGACGTGTGATCTTTTGCTTGAGTGAGCGTGTCTTTGTGCTGCTTGTGCTGGGTCTCCTTCATTGGTGTACTGCACAGTAGCCTAATTGTTAGTATCTGTTTCGTAACCCATGTGCTGGGTCTCCTTCGTTGGTGCACTGCACTGGGCTAGTATCGTTCGTTCTGTCTACTTTGTAAGTGTGTCTGTCCGCTGCTTGTGCTGGGTCTCCTTTGTTGGTGCACTGCACAGTAGCCTTTCGTGAGTATTTGTTTTGTTGTCCATGTGCTGGTCTCCTTTGTTGGTGTACTGCACTGGTCTGTTTGTCCTTGTTCGTTTTAGTTCTGTGTACCCAATTTTTGTTTCTGTGAGGTGGGGTTCGATTCCCCAGCGAGTTTGGCGTCTGGTGACCCTCGTTTCTGGTGGACCCTAACCCTAAGGCATTGCACGCAAGCCATGGGTGGGATTAGTCCTGTTGGTCGGCGGGCATTGCACACGCCCTTCATCGGGGGCCCGGCCGTCCACCTTAAACATAAAAAAACTACACTGATGAGGCCCAGAAGGCCGAAACAGTACTGTCTGCAGTTAGATATAGCTCTTTGGCATACAAAGCTTTGCTTTCATGTCCAAATTGAGCACTCTAACTAGGATGAGTCATTGCTCTGCAATTGCGCATGCTCGCTAGTGTACTCTAGTTTGAGCACTCTGGCATGACTTAGACGATACCACAAAGGTTGGATCGTTTGGGGTGACCATATTGGTTCTCCTCCATCCTAGCATTAGCACTGCACTGATGAGGCCCAGAAGGCCGAAACAGTACTGTCTGCAGTTATATATATATATAGTACTGTTTCGGCCTTCTGGGCCTCATCAGTGCAGTGCTAATGCTAGGATGGGGGAGAACCGAGACGGTCACCCCAAACGACCCAACCTTTGTGGTATCGTCTAAGCCATGCCAGAGTGCTCAAACTAGAGTAAACCAGCGAGCATGCGCAATTGCAACGGCAATGACTCATCCTAGATAGAGTGCTCAATTTGGACATGAAAGCAAAGCTTTGTATGCCAAAGAGCTATATCTAACTGCAGACAGTACTGTTTCGGTTATATATATATATATATAACTGTATATATGTATATCATAACGAGCCTCACGCCGTTAGCAACCAAAAAAAGTCTAGGTATCCAGCAGAGAATCCGTACTTTTAGTCCGCATTCTCTGCTGGATACCAGTGGCTTGCTTGGGTAAAATTTTTGATCGTATTTCGCTCCTAATCTGATAGAGGCGTCAACTTTTACACAATCATGTCATCATCCTATGGCGTGAAAAGGTAATTAAAGAAGCCGTATCCGAAAAAAGTGTACATGGCCGGCGCTTAAAAATAGTGACAAGACAAAGCGCTCGCCTGGAGTGTGTTGCGGCAGTTACAGTCACGTCGAAGAAACATTTCTTAGTCAATGCTTGCGGATTTAGTTAACTTCATTAATACTGACATAGGCTGCGACGCTTATTTACTACGACATTTAACTGGCGGCCTGAGTGTTTTGTTTTCTAATCAATTTTACCAGATTTTTGTTTTCGGATCGGAAACAAAGTAAATTCCACAACCGACGACTTTTTTTCCGCTGTGTTCGGAATCTTTGACAGCTGACGCTTGGTGCTGTAATTTTTGAGCATCCGGTTACCAGTTATTGGGAATAAACTCGGCGTATTACAACCTATAATTTCTTTTGCTGTCTAACGCAGAGTCCACAATACATGGCGGCTTTTTCTCACTGATATTTTATGTCGCATTTATAGTTTACACACTGTTCCAGTTTTTTTAAACGATATTCATGCAGTACACATAAGATTCTTTGTCACTGACCTTCATATGACCTATATTGGTGCCGGAATCCTCTAGATAGTTGCGAGAGATTACAGACATTATAGGTACGATGTGATTAACGCACTGGTGTTGAAAATCTCTTTGCGCTACCTCCTCCGCAACGATGTTTAAAATCGTGAATAAACAGAGACCGGGGGTAATAATAATTGTTTTCAAATCAAGATAGATGTTGAACAAGCTGACAAAGCTTTTAAACAGACAAAGACCAACTTTCGTTTAATGACACGTTACGAACAAGTTTAAACTCCCTTGAACTTTAACAGGGTTCGTACTGTCTTGCAAGTCTCTTAATTTCAGGGCAAGTCCCCCAATGAATTTAACCAATCCTTAGAAAGTCCTTGAATTTTTATATTCTAAAAGCTTCTTGAGAGGGGTGGGACGTTGACTTTTTCCGCAAAACCAACTTTTAATTCTGAGTCAAGCGCTGTGCGCTAGAGTGGTTTGGAAATTAACATAGAGCGCGGTAGATCCAGTAATGCATTATTGACCAAGCAGGAAAAATCAAACCTGAGCCAAGCGATATGAGCCAAGCGAGAGCTTGCCTGCAGGTTACACAAAGACAAAATGGCTGCAACGCTGGCCACCGCAGAAAACGAAAAATAAGCAAGGGTTAATAGCCAATCAGCTCACAGAATTCGCTGCATCTTGCACCGCTTGCGAAGCCAGCCATATAAAAAGGAAAGATAATACATCGGCGTAATATAACTCTTAAAGCAAGAATCTCTCCCAACATATTCATCTAAGGTAGTAAAAGTTTAAAATGTTATGAAAGCTGAAAAAGAAAGGGTTCCGGTGTCGCGCTTATTCAGAGTTACAAGTTTGAATGGCCAAGGGGTGGGCACTTATTCAAGGAAATACGGTATATCGATCACTTGAGGCTGTGCGCGTTACTTCGTGTTGGGCTAAACTTTATATTATCTCATATTACCCAGTTTGTCAGGAAATCAATCGTCGTCGTGTGTTTACGCCCTACAAAAACGTCGCATCAGAGATTTCACGATCTAGCTTCGCAAAGAAATGTACCAGCAGTGTTTTGCCTTGTCTTATTTATTGAGTTTTTTTGGCAGCATTTTTTGTTTTGATGTTCTCTTCCCGTCGCGGTTTGCAGGGCGACTTTTAACAATAAATGAAGCTGTTTTTCAAATTTTTGTCTCAAACGACTATTTATTCCTGTCGCTCTGCTGTAGATATAGGTGAAGAGCTCAAATAACAGAAAAGTTTGCGTCACAAGAATTTCTTCACATTATATATGCCAGAAAACCTCAGGCATTACTCTGAATGCAAGAACTTCAGCCTGGGTGAACCAGAAAGGATAGACAATACTTCCCTATATTAACCATCAATGAAAAGCTAAGTAAGTCAAATATCTCAGAGGCGCTCAGGCATTAAACTGAATGCCAGGACTTCAGCCTGGGTGAACCAGTAAGGCCCATAGACAACACTTCCCTAGATTAACCTGTGGATGTCAAAGAAAATAAGAATGTTAGGTATCCCAGAAGCACTAAGGGATTACTGTGAATAGCAGAACTTCCGTTCAGCCTGGGTGAACCAGAAAAGATAAACAACACTTCCCCGTATTGACCATGAATGAAAAACTTAAAGTATGTTGTATATCCCAGAAGCGCTCAGGCATTGCACTGAATGCCAGGACTTCAGCCTGGGTGAACAGAAAGGATAGACAATACTTCCCTATATTAACCATCAATGAAAAGCTAAGTAAGTCAAATATCTCAGAGGCGCTCAGGCATTAAACTGAATGCCAGGACTTCAGCCTGGGTGAACCAGTAAGGCCGATAGACAACACTTCCCTTGATTAACCTGTGAATGTCAAAGAAAATAAGAATGTTAGGTATCCCAGAAGCACTAAGGGATTACTGTGAATAGCAGAACTTCCATTCAGCCTGGGTGAACCAGAAAAGATAAACAACACTTCCCCGTATTGACCATGAATGAAAAAACTTAAAGTATGTTGTATATCCCAGAAGCGCTCAGGCATTACACTGAATGCCAGGACTTCAGCCTGGGTGAACCAGAAAGGATAGACAATACTTCCCTATATTGACCATGAATGAAAAGCTAAGTATGTTGTATATCCCAGAAGCGCTCAGGCATTACACTGAATGACAGGACTTCAGCCTGGGTGGACCAGAAAGGATAGACAACACTTCCCTATATTGACAATGAATGAAAAGCTAAGTATGTTATATATCCCAGAAGCGTTCAGGCATTACTCTGAATGCCAGGACTTCAGCCTGAGTGAACCAGAAAGGATAGACAACACTTCCCTTTATTGACCATGAATGAAAAGCTATGTGAAACTTTGTTATATATCCCAGAAGTGCTCAGGCATTACAGTCAATGCCAGGACTTCAGCCTGGGTGAACCAGGAAGGATAGACAACACTTCCCTATATTGACAATGAATGAAAAGCTATGTAAGTTATATATCCCAGAAGCGCTCAGGCATTACACTGAATGCCAGGACTTCAGCCTGGGTGGACCAGAAAGGATAGACAACACTTCCCTATATTGACCATGAATGAAAAGCTATGTATGTTGTATATCCCAGAAGCACTCAGGCATTACACTGAATGCTAGGACTTCAGCCTGGGTGGACCAGAAAGGATACACAACACTTCCCTATATTGACAATGAATGAAAAGCTAAGTATGTTATATATCCCAGAAGCGCTCAGGCATTACTCTGAATGCCAGGACTTCAGCCTGGGTGAACCAGAAAGGATAGACAACACTTCCCTATATTGACCATGAATAAAAAGCTCAGTATGTTGTATATCCCAGAAGTGCTCAGGCATTACACTGAATGCCAGGACTTCAGCCTGGGTGAACCAGAAAGGATAGACAACACTTCGCTATATTGACCATGAATGAAAAGCTATGTGAAACTTTGTTATATATCCCAGAAGTGCTCAGGCATTACAGTCAATGCCAGGACTTCAGCCTGGGTGAACCAGAAAGGATAGACAACACTTCCCTATATTGACCATGAATGAAAAGCTATGTAATTTATATATCCCAGAAGCGCTCAGGCATTACACTGAATGCCAGGACTTCAGCCTGGGTGGACCAGAAAGGATACACGACACTTCCCTATATTGACCATGAATGAAAAGCTATGTATGTTGTATATCCCAGAAGCACTCAGGCATTACACTGAATGCCAGGACTTCAGCCTGGGTGGACCAGAAAGGATAGACAACACTTCCCTATATTGACCATGAATGAAAAGCTATGTAAGTTATATATCCCAGAAGCGCTCAGGCATTACACTGAATGCCAGGACTTCAGCCTGGGTGGACCAGAAAGGATACACAACACTTCCCTATATTGACCATGAATGAAAAGCTAAGTATGTTGTATATCCCAGAAGCACTCAGGCATTTTTCTGAATGCCAGGACTTCAGCCTGGGTGAACCAGAAAGGATAGACAACACTTCCCAAAATTGACCATGAATGAAAAGCTAAGTATGTTATAAATCCCAGAAGTGCTCTGGTATTACTCTGAATGCCTGGACTTCAGCCTGTGTGAACCAGAAAGGATAGACAACACTTCCCTATATTGACCATGAATGAAAAGCTAGGTATGTTATATATCCCAGAATTGCTCAGGCATTACTCTGAATGAAGGACTTCAGCCTTGGTGAACCAGAAAGGAAAGACATAATTTCCCTCTATTAACATTGAATGAAAAACTAAGTTTGCTATATCCCAGAAGCTCTCAGGCATTACGCCGAATGCCATATAAATCTTAGAAATATGACAAATAAATATATATCTCAGAAGTGACCAGGCAACACTAAACAAAATAAAATTAATTGTTACAGGATAAGACTTCAAGAAAATAGATTTTTTTAAATGATACAAAGTTGACTATGCCTTACTTCAATGGGTGCACAGAATTTAAAAATTAAAATGTCATACACTGCAGGCAGAGCACATAAATTAACATCACATGGCTCCTCTTCAAGGAGAAAGAGCAAGTCATCTCTTAACCCCTTCCATCTGAAACAGACAGAAAAAAAAAAACAGTGAATAAAGTTTCCACCTTTATAATCCAAGCTTACCATATTTTTGCTGGTAACTGGGTAAAAGTGAAGAACAGCTCCCCTAAAAGTCTGTCGGCCAACTGTCGGCCAACTGTCGGCCGGCAGTATGCCAACTGTCCATCAAACTAAGTATCCCAAGTGAGATTTAAAGACATGTATTCCAATAGAAAGTGAAATACCATACTGCAAGCTGGAACTTTTTATGCATGTCAATGCAGAAATGCGGCAGAGTTGTACCTACCCCCCAATATTTGCTTTGCTCTTTAGGAAACACTCAGCAAAGGCTTCCCCAAAAGGAACATCAGGAGAGGCACATTCCTACAAATAAATTGCATGTATCACTCAATAATGAATTAACTGAGCTAAAGTCATATAATGTTCACTACTAATGGTAGATATATAATCACTGTTCACCACAGATAAAATATGTTCACTTTTATGGACACCTTTCGTCTGCCTTTCTATAAAGTCAAGAAAGCCAAGAAAGCTCTCACTAATTGATTATAAATAAATTGCATAACAAATACCAGTAGGCTGAATATGTTTTGTGTTATTGTATAAATGCATGTCATTTAGCATTGCAGGTATAACCTACCTTAATAACTTTGCAGAATACACAGCACTCTGTGTCCAATCCTTGCTTGCAAAGTTCATTGATATATTTTTTGGCATCACCAGCTCTTTGCTTGAGCAGCATTATCAGTGTTTTGTAATCAAGAGTAACTGTCATGAAAAAAGACAAGAAGATAACAAGAAGTTGAAGTTAAAATAGCTACACCAAAGATCTCAAATGTTATACTTTCCCAGATATTTTCTGACACTGCCAAGCATAAAATGGATTCAATAATTACTATCACGTAGCTAGACATGTAACATAAAAACATTGCAAAAATAAAAAATAATAAGATAAAAAAAATATAAAGAGTCAAGATTGGCACACACAAATAAACTGGAAATTTAACTTTAAAGCATCTTCCATTAACTACTATTCCAGTTTTCTCAATGGCATCCCTCTGGCGATTTAAATCTTTTATCGTAGAAAAATAGAAATGAAATAAATTATAATACTGTCAAGACCCTATCAAGGAAACAAACCCGAAATTTCTCCTAAAGCAGCAAGACTTAGAGGCTCAGCGTAAAATCAAACTCAGCCAATTATGTGATTTTCCTGCCAAGCAGAGATGAGTTCTGATACACCGTGAAACCAGCATTCACAACAAAACATAAGACAGCAAACTCACTTTTTCCAATCTTAATAAAAATATAAACGTTATATGACTTACCCCGGTTCGTCTTAGCTTGAAAATGCTATATAAGTAACGTTTGCCAAGCTTTTCTTGATCCAGGATCAAGAATTTATTTTATCGATCAACCAAAGATATCTCACCACTTCTCCTTCTTCGAATTTCTGCCGGAAGATGGTAGAAACAACTCCAAATAGAAAGGCGATGGCCACTTTGTTGTTCTGAACATATCGGTCATCCAAGCTTCCGCCATTTTTTTAAAGCTGGACCGTACAAAACGCTTGGAAAATGTGCCACCAACAGGCTACTTCAAAAAACTTGCTGACTCTTATGCCACATTTCTTGAAATTTAAGATAAACCATTCCCTTGACTCATCTGGAGGAGAATGAAGCAATTCAACCCTTCGAAGTTTCAAGGGATCCATAACTGCACTCGACCGCGGGAAACTAAACATTCCCGCTTTTGCTTACGCATATTAATATGAAATCCAATCTCCAAATGTCAATAGGCCGATCCAGCCCCTAATAAACAAAAGGCTTCATTGTACCCAGCAGGAACAGAGATTGTACAAATTCAAGCAACTACTCAGATTACTGCGAGCAATTATCGAAAAAGGCTGTCAAGGCGATGATGGCAACTTATCCGGTTTATGACGTCACTCCATAGCAACCAGCCTTTTCGAATATTTGAACTTCCGTTTACCTGTGGCTCGTGATGTATGTATATATATATGTATATGTATAAAAGACGACAAGTTAAAGCGTGACTGTGACGAAAAACTTATCATTCCGTAAAACTTTTTTACAACAATATTTCGAATTTATGCACTTTGAATGACATATGAATTAAATATTAGAAAAATCTAGCCAACGACCGCCGAGAAAATGAAAATTTTGCGTTGCGAAATCACCCTTCCGCCATATTGCTGTTGAATAAATGAGCGGCAGGACATCGGTAACGCGTCAAAGCGTAGTGACGTCATCTAATCAAGACAACTCGAAGGCAAGAGAGCTAGTAGGGCAAAATCAGTTTTGAGGCGAAAGTGATCGATCATCTAGTTATTGCTCCATTCCCTCGATAGCTTCCTTTGAAAGTGATGTGAAAAGTTCTTTTCCTGATGAAAGAACCAATGTAATTGAAGAATTTGATTTCCTTTTCCTGTAGGCGATCTTTAAGTCTATTTATTTTGGTTGTCAGCGTGTTGATTGTTTTCTTCCGACTTCGGTTTTCATCTCCCACAAACTTGCACGCGTCGCAACTCTGGTGGAGGT
Organism: Stylophora pistillata; assembly: GCF_964205215.1. Taxonomy (NCBI): domain Eukaryota; kingdom Metazoa; phylum Cnidaria; class Anthozoa; order Scleractinia; family Pocilloporidae; genus Stylophora; species Stylophora pistillata. The sequence continues at coordinate 26,131,868 of NC_142522.1, forward strand.
ATAAGTGAGTCTCTTCCTAAGATGACGAAAATGGAGCATTTAATGATATAATTTGACTCTAATACTTTGGAATTCCTTGACTTGGCCATGTGTTGTTTATATGTACTGACACGATCGCGTGTGTTCGCATGCAGAATCTCTCTTGTTTTTACCTGGTAATCTATTGTTTCCTTGGCGGGAAACGAAGCCGCAAGCTCATCTGCTTCGAAATGAGAAACCGCAATCTCATCGGCGGAATTTCCCGTTAACTCCGAAGATACTTCTTGATCCCCAGAAGCATCGTTATTCAAAGAAACAGAATCGGCAATGATTTCGGACCCGTTCGCGAAATCTGACGATGTAGATGTCGGTAGCTGCATGCAGAGATCAGATAAGATCAATATTGATAGACATTGGTATTGTTTTATAGAAGACAGCTTAAAGTAGAGAAAGCAACGTACAGCTGTGTACGTATAATGAGTTAAAATCAAACAGTTGAACATCACAATAACCTTTTTATCAAGTTCACTGTGGATACCATCAGTGACGTTTTATGCCGTGTTCCCCTGTGGATGCACTTCGCGTTCAAGGTTTTATCTCTATTACAGGATTTGCCGGGCAGAGTGTAATCGCTGTCTTCGAATGAAATATCTCTTTCATAGTCTATATAGATCAATTGATATTATAAATATTATGAACATTTGATAAATACGAAGTTTGAATTTTGCTGGACGGTCACGTCTTTGCATTCTAATGAATGCGACTAACACCTCAACTTTGACAAACTGTCAAAGAACTATTTAGACAGATTTCCAGAATACTTCACTGCAAGTTACAATAAACCAACGAATAACGAATAGTGAACGAAAGCTTGGAAAATCATACAGTTTATGTGTTTTTAAGATATTTCCTACAGGTGTGGAATAATTGAGAAAAATTGATTAGAAAAGTCGACTCACCATGCGTGACCCTTCAATGAAGTACTTCAGGTTTTCTAGTGATTATTGCGGCTTTCTCTCAAACTTTTCCAGTTAGTTGGTACTGATCCTGGTACAAATCTTCTCAATGCCCCTTTTAGATGGCATGTCCTTGAAAAACACAATTCTAAAAAATGCTCAGAAACAACAAACCGGCCTTCGGGATGGAAGTTTTTTTCTGTGAAGTCTGACAAAGTTCTTCCACTTCGCGGCAAGGTTTTTGTTAACGGGGGAGTCGTGTAGATTGGATGACGTCACTACCGGTCTCCCCATACCTCCTCGGCCAGATTCAGTACATTCCAATCGGATTCAGCAGCCTCGAAAAAGATCGTCCGAAAAATACTACTTACCGTAGGAATTTAAACTCAAAAATCGATACAGTCATTCCTTAACGTTTTGAGATCCCACACACAAAATTTCATTGTGATCGGAGAAACTGACGTTTTTCGTAACAGTCCCACTTTAAATAATCAGATATAATTTTAATTATAAAACGGTGCTAGCCTTCCTTGCATTGTTATTGATAAAACTTAATTGTGTTCTTTTAGTTGAAAACTTGGTGATACTAAATGTTCTTTTCTTCCTTAAATTGTAATGGCAGTTATTATCGGCAGGCAAAAGTTTGTTCAGTTTGTGTTCTGGTCTGCCTGTTTCCTTAAATAGTTCACATGTAATCATCTGGCGCCTCTCCGATAGTTTTGCCAAGCCAGTTTCATCCAGTGCTTGCTCGTAACTTCTGCCCGGATGAATAACGCGCAAGGCACGCTTCTAAAATTGCTCCAAGTCATTGGATAGGTATTGTGGTAAGCTGTCATGAAGTAATGCACATGCATATTCCATCACTGATCGAATACACGTGGTGTAGAAGGTTGTAAGTTCTTTTGGTCTAACTTGGGCTCATTTAAGTTGACTCAGAAAGTATAATTGCTTTTTAACTTTCTTGATAACTTCATCCACATGATCATTCCACTTAAGATCGTTTGCTAAGGTTACGCCAAGAGTTTTGGCTCTGCTGACCCAATCAATATTTTTGTTATCGACCTTTATTGACTCAAAGACCCTGTTGGATCGTGCAAAGCTAATCCGCAATTCTTTTCATTTATCCTCATTCAGTTGGAACTTGTCAGCAAACACTTGTTGGGACAGGTCGTCGACATACTGCTGGATCTTACTTATGACATTCTTTAATACAATTTCAGCTATGGTTGTATCGTCAACGTACTTCCATATTGGAACACTGATGATAGAGAGGTCGTTGATCATGATAAATATCCCCGATACAGAATGTTAATTCAAAGATGCTATACTGGTTTTCCAAATACTTATCAGTATCCTCCCAGAGTTTCCTATGAAAGCTAAAGATCAGAGTGATGTGTGTTCAATGTCCCAATCACAAAAAACAACAGCGACGATCATGACATTTTGAAAAACCCAAAATATCATAACGCAGGCTCCGACTGTAGTCCAGCAGGTAATGCTTGTTCAACGTCAAAGCCTAAATAATCTCTTGTGAAAAGTTATCATTAAAATTAGGGCATCTTATCCTGAAGTTCTTTGTATTTCTTGTCTGATAACACAAAGTCTTCTTCCCACGTTGCAGCAGAACTTCAAGTTAATTTCCAAGGTATTCGCTCAAAGAAATGCTTTCAGCTGTTCAATTAAGTTATTGCAAAATTAGAGCTTAACAAAAATGGAGTTTCTATGTCATCCGATCCATAGTTCTAAAATTGCTTGTGATGAAAACTAATTCAAATGAGTGAAAACAACAAGATCTATTCAAAATATACCAAGATGAGTTGATAAGGAAGGATAATTTTTTTGGTCCTTTCTTCATCGAGACCGAGAGTCTTCTCAGTTCTCATGATAATGTTTAGATGAGATTTATGATCAAAGGAACAACTTGAGCAAAATTAATCTCTCGTTTAAGTGGAATTTTTTCGCCGAAAGACAAGATGCAAATCTTAAAAGAATTTTGATAAGTATTAGAACAGTAAACATCAGAGATGGCATCAAAGCTTGGTTAACCTGTGGCTCTCAAGATCTGAGTTATCTGTCTCAAATGATGACTACAGTTTTTTATATGAGTTAACATTTCCTGAAAGTAATTTAATCAAGGCAACAGCTTAAATACCCTATCACCCCTCAATGCGATACCGAAAGTTTGGTAGGTAAACCTGTTTTACTCAGCTTTTACAAATATCAGTCATTACATTTTTAATAATACAGTCAGTGTTATGAAAAGCTAACAAGCCGCCTAACAGCTAAATATCTTAACCTGTTCAAGAACTCTTCAAAAATTTGCCAAATTACATGTCCTCCTCCTCAATTATTTATAACTTTAAATCTGCGGTGATAAGAGTAATATTCGAGTCCTGATTTCTAGACCTAAAAACTGAAATAAATGCAGCCACGAGAATTATTCGAAACACCAATAGCACCGCGCATTTACATACTGGGAGATATCTATTCAATAACAATATCCTAAGTTGAATTTTGGTTATGAGTACACAAAAAAAAAACAATTCTGTACCTCTATTATATTTGGATACTTAATAGAATTATCGAGATATGGTTAAATCGTAGACGAGTTGATAAATCAGTCATTATTCTTTACAAATTACAATTGTTATTATAAATTGTAGTCACCATCTGTCTTCTCATTGGCTAAACGCCCACAGTTATTTCTGGGAAAGAGCGCAGCCTACAGATTATTCACTAATCTGTACCTACAGATTACTGAATAATCTGTAGGTTGCGCGCGCAATGCATGACTTCCTGTGGAGCAATATCAAGTTCAAGGACAGCGAACTAAGAATGGCTTCTCGATTCGCTTCATCGGCCCAGCGAGAAATTGAGAAATTAATTGAAGATAAAGATTCGGAAAATACTAAAATAATGTATAACAAAAGGATTATTGGATGAGGTTTTGGTATATCCGGAATAATCAAGGTCTTGGTTATTGTTATTAGCCTCAGCCTTCGGCTTCGGCTGATAACACTTAACTCGACCTTGATTATTCCGGATATCACAAAAACTTAATCCAATAATTGTTCAAAAATTGTTAAAATCACAGCGTAGCTAGTCAATGCAAAGGTTTTACACTAGCTCACGAAGTTTACAATATCTTGACAGTTCAGTGATATATTTCAGTACATGTTTCGTCACATTTATATTCTTTATACATGCCCTCATTCAAATCAGCTTGCAGCTGAACTGGGCCAGCATTGTTAAATGTTGCCGGTAAATAAATAAATGAAATAACTGAAAAGGGTAGTGCGAGTTCCCTTTACTCATCATTAAATTATCGTTGTAAGATTCCTCTTGTAATATTGCCACGCGAATTAATTTGTAAAAAATTACTAAATAAAACATTCATAAGAATCACTGTCTTGCAATAGTTGTCATAATTTTTTATTAGACGGGACGATTTGAATTGGTTAACGATTTCGTTATTAACAACAACAAACATATGAAACATAGGAGTGAACTGCGGTTATGAGACGTATATAAGAACGATCCTTCGCAGTAAAGCACTATTTGAGCAATAGTGGAAATCAGACCTGAAAAAAATTTCAGGCCTGTACGGGATTCGAACCACTGACCTCTGCGATACTAGTGCAGCGCTCTACCAATTGAGCTAACAAGCCAACTGGGAGCAGGCCATCAAATTAATTCGATATAAACCCGTAGATGATAAATCGAACAACAACAAACATATGAAACATATGAGTGAACTGCGGTTATGAGACGTATATAAGAACGATCCTTCGCAGTAAAGCACTATTTGAGCAATAGTGGAAATCAGACCTGAAAAAAATTTCAGGCCTGTACGGGATTCGAACCACTGACCTCTGCGATACTAGTGCAGCGCTCTACCAATTGAGCTAACAAGCCAACTGGGAGCAGGCCATCAAATTAATTCGATATAAACCCGTAGATGATAAATTTATCATAAATTTATCATCTACGTAGATGATAAATTTATCATCTACGGGTTTATATCGAATTAATTTGATGGCCTGCTCCCAGTTGGCTTGTTAGCTCAATTGGTAGAGCGCTGCACTAGTATCGCAGAGGTCAGTGGTTCGAATCCCGTACAGGCCTGAAATTTTTTTCAGGTCTGATTTCCACTATTGCTCAAATAGTGCTTTACTGCGAAGGATCGTTCTTATATACGATTTCGTTATTCTTTACAATCAGGCGATTCTATAACACTTAAACTTTCCCAAGGTATGGTAACCCTTCTCGTCAAATTTTTCTACTTCGTCAAAATCTGTGTCTCCGAACCTCAACTGCTTAACTGGCAGATGTGTCTTGCTGGTAAGAACACCACTATCTTCACGCCATACATTGTCATTCATATGACAGTTACACTGCATACTGGTTTGTGCGCACGTGTTGTTCATTCCGCAAGCGCACTTGTGACTGCCACGTGCTGCACCACTCCAGTAGGTCATTACATCAGAATCACGTGAAACCCAAAAGCCATCTTTCAATGTAGAACCAAGACACTCGTACTTAATGAACTGCTCACACTGCTGGGAAACGTTGACGAGACTCGCCAATTGAGGTATGCTCGCTCCTTTATAGGATATATTTCGCGAGTAGGATCCCGGGTATGAGTAATTGTCTACTAATGTCCTGTTTTCGCTGTCGTGACTTATGACAGTCACGCCAACTTTGTCATTGTCACTCATGTCACAGGTGACGAGGAAAGGCAGCAATCCTCCTTCACCATCAGGATCTATCAGAAAGATTCTGCTTTTCGCTTTTGGATCGAGCTTCCTTAAGTCACTGCAAGATCTTGATAATACTGTGAAAAGAAATAAACCTTAACGTGCGAAGTTTCCCAAGCTCTCTAAGGAATTTTTTTAGTTAAAAAGATCAAGAAAGATATCAACCCAGCCATCTGAACTCTCACAGTTCCCCTCTACCCTTTGGAGTGTTGGTTAGTATCAGAAAACTGAGAAACATATCCCTGGGATGGGGGATTACGTATTATGAACTAGCAAGAGGGGCCATAGTGCACCCTATCTCGTAGGAACAAACTTGAGCCTGAAAAAGTTTCTCTTAAAGAGCCCATTTTATCGTTGCAAACGAATATGCTTTTTCTATGGAGGGCGAAGTGATCGATTCAATAACTATCTCACATTTCTAATGAATTATTATCTTTTGTCTCACAATTAAAAAACGATTAAGTCACGTTATTAAATTACTCACAGCGCCCGTGTGCAAGATAAAGCGAATCCCGTTTTCTGATTGGCTACTCGAGCGGGCAAGATGATCCTATCTTGCCTGCTCGGAATTGCTCACATTGATCCCGCGCTACAAAAACATACAACTAGAACTACGTTTGTAATTCTTGGACAATTTCGGCGATGGAAACGCAAAACGTGGCAGAGGATAGTCGAAATAGTAGAACAGAAACGACTCTCGTGAGTTTGATGTGTTACAAACACAGTTGGCTTTTATTCCCGGCTCTCGAAGTAAGCAAGTCAACCTTACTCTCAATAAAGCGAACTAATCTTTTTGCAATATAATAAATCATTTATTAACCAAACTTGTTCGGTCAAGATGGCTGGATATTAGCCTCGTTCTTTTTTTACATTTTTATGGACCTAAACTTTGCCTTGGTCCATAAAAATGCAGAAGAACTCGGCAAACATCTAGCCATCTTGACCGCGAGCTTGGTTAATAAAGCAAATGTATAGTCAGGCGTCAGTGACAAATGCTAGCTGATTCTATTTGACATGCTTATCATTTTCAGCTTGATTTCAAGTGCAAACAACTTTCTTCGTGGTTTTAGCTAGGAGTACTTATAAGTAGATGACTTTTTGTGTCCATCAACAAAATTTTCTTCTGTTTTGAGAATATATGTTGATCACAGATCAGGCACAACTAGATTTTCAAAATCACAGAATTTTACAGTACCACTGCAATTTGCTCCAGCATATCCAGGAACACAAACGCATCGAAACCCTTTGCTGGTGAAACCAACTTGGCAAGTTCCGTTATTGACACAAGGGCTGCTACTACAGGGATTCTGTTCAAAAGGGAAAAAACAACGCACTGATTAAAAAAGAAGAGAACACCTTTCTCATTTATTTATAGTCACCACACTTGAATAAAAATTTACAAGAAAGCATGATAGGTTGAATTACAATAATGCTAATGGCCAGGCTTATACATGTATAAGGTTGGGTTTCCTCCCAAAAGAACAAAAACTCTTATTAATGTACAGCATCGAACAAGAAGTGTAGGTGTGAGGCCACATTCAGATCAAGGTGGGGACGATGAAGCAACAAATAAAAATGCTAGTCTAAAATTGTAAAGCGCTGAGCAAGTGTTCGACTTTTAATTCTTCTCATTCCAAACATAACTTTAAGTTTAAGAGAAGCATTCACCTCAATCGCCAGGTAGTAAGCATCCACTTCTTGAAAGGTTAGTTCACTTTTATCAACCGTGGCGTTATTCAACTCACAGTTGTACTTTCCTCCGTCTAAAGGTTTCACATTAATGGAGACACAGTTGGGCTCCATATAACACATCGTGCGACAGCTCCCCTCACTGAGGACCTCACTACTCCTAATCACATGCCCCTTAATTGCCCTATTTGCTATCGGTTCTTCAAACAGGATGATGCGACACTCGTCAGCTGCAAAAAAAGAAAAACTAAAGAACAAAAAAAGAAGAAAATTAAGGAAAACTTACAACCAAGGTTTTTTAAACTATTTGACGAAACGTCTGTATTAGCCGTTATTTTTTCTTTTCTCTCAAACAGTCAACAATGAACATCTGCAGGATGTATTATTTGTAGATTTAAAATACGGCATAGGCATGAACTATAACTCTCAATTTTTAGCTTAGAGTATGCAAACGAAAAAAAAAGACGAGCCAATTAAAAAAAATCAAAATTCGTAAGGATTTCTCGACGACGAGTGAAATAAGCAAAATAAACAAATTAATAAACAAAATTGCTGATATGGCATTGCTTCCAATGGTTTGTCTTTACCTGTGCAGCCTCCACAAAAGAGGAACACGATTCCGGACAAAATGACAAAATCAGAGACGATTAACGGCGTCTCTCGGTCAAATTTATACAAAGACGCCATTTCAATATTCTCTAAGGTTGAATCAGTCACAACTGGAAAGCGCCAACGTAAATGAAGGTTTCAGCTTCCTTTTTGCACGAATAATGACTTCAACTAATTATAACAGCTTGGCGGACTACTGTTATTGTTTTGGTGAAGTCCCGCAAACCGCTTCTAGAGAAGTTTAATTTTTTTAACCATATGCCACTGGGTTATAGACAGTTGTATACACGCCCACACTTAACCTCTTTGGTATTCATCTTCTCATGATCCGAAGTAATTCATAGGTTTCAATTTTGATGCTACTCAAATAAGAGAAGACATGCGTTACGTCGCCTCGGTAAATTATCAATGAATTCCTGATCCTAATTTACTGTCGAGCACCTAACTAGAACTTTCCAAAATGGAGTGTTTGACAAGTGGTAGGGATGCTGGAACACGATTATCACTTTTAAGACGGTTGACAATTTTGCTTCGCCGCCGTAAATTTCCTTTCCAAAGGAAAACGGCCTTCCGTGATCGAAACAATCCATGTGATTATAATTTTTATTGAGTGCAAGTTCACATTCAAAAAAATAACAAACACATCTTGTATCGCATGACGCCAATGTCCTCCGATCGTGAAACAGGTTACTCCGTTTCACGAACTAAGTTAGCACATGAGAAAATTATGAAAATATTCTGGTCCTAAAATGAATCGAAAACCTCCCTCGACAAGGCAAAACGAATGATAACTCAAGGGGAGGGGGGGGGGTGGATTTTTTTCACAAATGACTCCTCACTGAATGTCCTGAATATCGCAGTCTCAAGTAATCTTGAAAATTGACGTTTTCCCATTTATCTCAATTTGTGTAAGGTGTCATTGACAAAGCTAGGAAAAGCATCTGCCGTTTGTTTTGCAGGAAAGCTCGACTCTCCAACTGTTTTGCATCTTTTCATTAGACTCTTCAACTAATTGAAAGAAGCAGGTGATAAACAAATTGTGACCACCATTTTCACCGTAACTAACATGATGATGTCGGAATTTATGCTTCTCCCCATCATGATGACCAGGACATATGGTACGAACATTGAAGTTTAAAATATGACCAATTTCGAAAAGGAACTAACTTTACCCAGGTTAGCAGAGCATCTAATAGCGAAATTCTATTTTTTTTTCTGCTTTTTTATAATTTTTTTTAGGAATGAGACACGAACGGCCCCTCTCGCCTTTTCAATTTGAATATAAACCTTTTTTGCGCCCCTCTTCCCGCGCGTGTTTCATCTCCCGCGTCTCACATTGCCTCCGCTCGCTGAAACACGCAAGACATAAAACACCACGCCTATTCTGTAGGCTTTCCCGAATTTTCACGGAAGAAACTTTAAGTCTCTCGTTACCCAGTAATCAGGTCCTTTAAATTTTATTTTAGGTCGTCGTAATCACACGCCATTGCAAATGTCCGATAAAACTTTTCTACTAGTGGATGGAGATCCGCTAAAAGTGTGAGGGAACTTCAGTTGATATCTATTTGGAGGACCTGAAAAAGCTACGAACTGTTGTCACAAAGTTGCTTTAAGAATAACGCAAAGAAAAGAAAAAATAGACACTTACCAGAACAGCCATGGCAAGATGGAAATACAACTCCAGATTAAAAGGAGAGAAAAGAAACTGCAGTCAAGATATCGAGCTCAAAGTTATATAGAGGAGACATTCCTCAAAATAAAGATGCAAGAAAAGTCGATTACAACGGAGTAAAAAGCAATAAACTAACTAAACCTCATAAAACTACGACAGGTGTACACACTTAAAAATGTTCATCAAACTTCACATCACAGACAAAGCTCTGCCATTTTCGAACAATAATTGAAGTCGGTTTTTTTTGTCAATTTTTAAACTTTCGATAACTGATCGATTATTCGCACTTATTTCAGGTGAATAAATGATCTAAGTGGGCGCAATTTAAGTGGGCCCAGAAATGAGTAAACTCCTCATAATTAACGCAAAACAACATCCATGATGGGAGTATTTAACTCTTTGAATCTCAAGTTTAAATTCCCATTTTCTCTAACATATTTTTTTGTTGGCTAACGCTAATAACTTAGTGTTACATTCAGCATCTCTGATGCTGAAATGCATTTTTTTTTCCTTAAATTATTCTTTACCTATTGATTCCAGAATATAAGTTGAAATATTAAGAAAAGCTTAGTTTGAATAGCAATCACTGCCGGCAGTTAAACTGAGCTACAAACGTCGATACAAACGTAGATTTCATTTTTTCCATGTTCTGGTTTAATTCGCGATTTACAACTCTATGAGTTTTCAAAACATCAGACACGAATACATTTTACGTTTCAATAACCTTAAGTTTATTTTATTTCATTTAAAGACAGAAAAGATGTTGATTACTAAAATTTGCATAACAGGCCACTAAGGGGATATTGCCAATTCTTGACATGTCGTACATGAGTCTCGTCACAGATTCCAACGCGCTATTACCTGAGTTGCTGGCATTTTTAACATTCAAAGTTCCGAGCAGAAACATATTTTTACTTATATAAGGGTCTAATTGAAACCGCAAAACCGCAAAAAAAAAAAAAACCGGTCAAAACCAAAACCGCATGCAAAATCGTCTAAATCGATAGATTTACACATCTCAGCTTTCAAAATCCCAATCGATCTGAAACTGTGGTTGCAAGTGGATCAACATCGGTTTCGCGGCTATTCGAGATCAGCAGAGGCGTATGACTTCTGTTCAGATCGAAGAGAAACCAGAAACCCAATATGAAAAACCGAAAAAACACATTGGATACCAAATCCGAGTACCCGTCAAAATTTTTGACGAAAACCGAAAACAAAATGCTGAAAACGGATAATCCACAAAACGCAATGTACAACAAATCCGAAGAACCGACGTTTTTTGGCACAAAAACCGAAAAACCGATCTAAAAAATAGCAGTTGGAAAATATAGAATGCCGGAATCTGGAACCGGAACCGGAATACTTGGAATATCTGGAATAGCTGGATTACCCGGAATACCCGGAATTCCCAGAATGACCGAAAAATAATAAATTTAAAACAAAAATAAAAGTAAATTAATAAATAAATAAGAATATCGATAGTTAAAAACTGGTGGTAAGTTCACAACTTAATTAGATAATTTAATACGAAAATTTTTTCTAAAGTTCCCACAAAAAAACATTTACCAGCACTGTTCATGAAGATGCACGTAATAGAATTAAGAACAAGTCTGCGTCAGGCCAGTAGCACATACAGCCTAAGCGACGAAATATTTGTACTCTCCCTCCCCCCTAGATGGGATGCTAGTCCATCATATGGTTACTCCCCTATAATGAGATGCATTTATGCAAATGAGTGAACATGCGCGTTGTTGGAGTGTTAGCGAGTGTGCCAGAGAGTGTTCCACGTGCTCGATCAGAAGTTGAGTTATCGTGTAATTCAAGTCTTAATAATCGGAATAAATTCATTTAGCAACCCACTCAGAGTCATTACATGGTACCAGGAGTAAAACTATGGCACTTAGCGGCGTCGATGTGCCTTTTATCCCACATGCACACATTCTTCTGTCAGCTGCTGCTCCATCCCAATATGTCTTTTGATAGAGTCACGTGACATCCACCAGGTGAAAGGTTTGATTGAAGATATGTGTTTTGGAGAGAATATCTTTGAAGCATGGCATTTGTACCTGATGAACTGTTCACAGAACAAGGAGGCCTTGGTAAGACTCTCTAGTTGAGGAAAGTTCGCTCCTGTATAGAGAATGTCACGTGAGTAACAGCCTCGATTTTTACATTTGTCCACCTTTGTTTCATATTCGCTGTTCTGAACTATTACTGTCACGCCAACACCATCCTTGTCAGTCATGTTACAGGTGACATTAAACGGTATCAATCCTCCTTCACCATCAGAATCTATGAAATAAGGGCCGGTTTTAACTGTTGGGTCGAGCGTTTTTACTTCGCTGCAAGACTTGGCCAGCATCACAAAGAGAGGATTTCGGTTAGACTGTAGCCGGTTAAGTTTCGTCAGCAGGCGAACCCGTGTTTCCCTAATACCGTTGGAAACCAATTACTTTTCAGGCTTCTTTAAAGCAATCATTTCATGAATAGCCCATTTCTGAATTACCCTTGGCCTCTTTTTTAATACGAGGCCTGGTGCTCAACCATTCTTGTGAAAATTAGTTTAATTTGCATGTGAATGAAAACATATAATCATATGAAAGGATGAGCACCAGGACTCGTTTTGAAAATGAGGCCAAGGTAATTCGGAAATGGGCTATTGTAGCTTATAAGCGAAGTCGTTTCTTTACATTCATATCATTAACGCTTCAAATATTACTTGTTTTATTTAAATTAACCTATAAACCGCAATAAAAGTGTCTTTTCCTGCACCGATGTATTTAAGCGTTTCTTTTCGTGTAAAACTTATCGTGTGTTCGGTAACAGAGAAATTAATGTGACAATACCTTTAAAGCATCTTATTGAAGGAAATCCAATGCGGCAGATGCAGCAAAAACCTTTCCTTGAGAATCCAACTTGACAGGTAGTACCATCATAGCATGGATTGTTACGACAGGGATTCTACAAAGAATTAAATTTTATGATTTATTAGTCAAACATCTACAAAGAACTACATATCTAAGTTCACACAGCAATCAAGTGGACAATCAGACATGGTTTGATGATTTAATGAATGTAACCGAAATTACAATTCATCGACCCAACGTTTCGACACATACATACATACATACATACATACAGACAGACATACATACATACATACATACATACATACATACATACATACATACAGACATACATACATACATAGGTTAGCTGGCCACCCCCCACGGGGGCTTTTCAGGGCCAATTCCCACCCATCTCAGTCCAGGGAGGACATCCACGACACAGTAATCTCGTGCGGGGGAAATTAACGTCTCCTACCCCCTAACCCTGCAGGAGACGGTGCCTACGGTTTATTCGTCCTTATCCAAGAAGAATAGAATATTTATCCATTTCTTGATTATAGAAAGGTAGCAATTTCTCCTCATTTATTTTTAGACCATCGGGCTCGAACCCTCGACCTACCGCACAACACAATCCGGCGCTCTAACCAATCGAGCTAACACTCCTGTCTAGCGCCTTCATCAGGGGTGACCCGTGATCGTTGCAACAAGAGGCCCTTCTACATGCTCACCAATCAGCTGCCCTTTTTTCTGACGAGGTGTAAACAGGCGTCAGGTAGTAAGCCGCCATCATCACGATTTAAAGGAACGTGGGTGGAGTTGATATGCCAAACTTCCAAACAAAGGTGCTGGTGGTAGTGGTGAGCGGCGATTACTGGTGATAATTTTAGAATTATCCCATCCAATTGTAGGACTAGTTAGGCATGCGTATACTCCAACAAAGCTAAATTTTTCTTTTTTACAAAAGAAGACCGCTTTCTGATGCTCTTTTCAAACGTGTACCAAACTCACGTTTTGTTTGTCCGATATGCTCGTGATAACAGTCATTGCACGGAATAGAATAAATAGCATCGGTTCGTTGTTCCTTTGTAACGGGATCCTTTGGTTTGGAAACAATGTTCCCTAAAGTCTGAAACGTTTTTGAGCGACTTTAATGGTGTTGCGGCTATTAAAAATTCTCTTGATGGGTTCCCTGACACCCTGGATGCAAGGAATAACAGCAAAACCAGTCGCTGGTTCCTTTTCCTCAGGAGTATCACTAGTCGTAGCTGGTTTCTGGCAGTTACGGAGATATGTTTTAGTATAGTCATCTGCCTTTAAGACATCGGAAACATTATTTCTCTCCTCGACCTTGGAATCATGTGAAGACAGTAGACAGTCAGCCCTCCTGAATAAAGTAATCGCCGCTGTAGAGGAGAGCATTTCTCAACTTAGCGACGACCATGAGCATTCGGTACGAGCAGAAGTAAGCAGCATACTTAGGCGAGCTAAACCTCCTCCCAAAAAAATTCAAAAGGATGTTTTCAGTGCGCTGACAACTCTTAAAAAGGATCCGGACAGGCTCGTATTATCTGCTGCGAGTGACAAGGGTAATTGGGTTGTATGTGTACAGAGTGAAACAGGGGAAAGTAGAGACGTGTTTATCGTGAACCGACGCACACCGACAAATATCTCGCTTTTGACTCTCACCACCCTATTTGCCGTTAAAATTTCGTGTCTAGAACTTTACCCAGGAGTGTCGAAACGTTGCGTCGACGAATTGTAATTTCGGTTAACGTGATTCATTAAATCTTTAAACCAAAGAATCATCAAACCTTTTACCATGTTCTCGTTGGCTGTAGAGATTAGTCTGGTTCTGCTTTAAAAAACCCAGTCGGAAAGCGCACTATAAATGACTTTGCTCAATTCAAGGAAAATATTGTCTCCACTTGACAGAAAATTTCGGGGCTAAGTATACCTTCCAGGTCTTCCTTCCTTTTTCCTGGGAAATTTCTCTTGATTTTTACTTTTTCCTTCACATTTTCTTCAATGTACACAGCTAGAAAACGGTGATCGCAATACGCAACAGGTTTACCTTAACAGCCAGATACTAGGCGGTCTCCCAGTTTTCCAGGAAGGTTACGTCAGCTGTGGCATTATTTAAATCACATTTGTATTTTCCGCCTTGCGAAGGTCTCACATTGATGGAGAGACAGTTAGGCTCCATATAACACATCACACGACAGCTTCCTTCATTAGGTACCTCCTCATTCCAGATCACGTGCCCCTCGATTGCCTTATTTGCGAGCGGCTCCTCGAACGAGACAATGCAGCATTCGTCACCTGTCGAGCACAAGTGAAAGTTTGCAAGTTCTTTGTTTAGAATCATGATGCATTTCAAGCTGAATTTTCCTCTCTATTGAAGCTATGATAATTATTATGAACAATTCTTTATCTAATTTATTTAAGAAAAGTTTTTCCACGGACTTTATTTCTGATCACGAGAAAGTTTATTGGCAAAGACCTTCCTCCTTTTCATCTCGGAGTATGACGATTTTGAATGTTTCCCGGAAAAACGCCTTGTTTTATCATTTAATCCTATCTTCTATTTCGTTTATTTTCCTTAGCATGCAGCCCGAGTGTGACCAGGGAGGACTGGAAGACACGCCACTGAAATACATCGCCTATGTTTCAACGTAATTTTCCAAAGCTTTGCAACATTTTCATCAAATTTGGCTTTCCCCAGTATCTTGGATGAAGACATATTATTATAATGTATAGTATCACTACCGACTGCAGCCAGAGCTTTGAAAAAATGACTATGAACTGCAAGAAGGGGGGCATTGGGGTCTATCAGAAACCGCAAAACAGTAGGAAAAATCATTCGAAACCGCAGGGCCGCATAACCGCAAAATCTTTAGAAGCCGAAAGCCACATGCAAAACCGTCAAAGCCGATAAATTTTCGCATCCCAGGGATCCGATACAGTATTGACGAGTGGATCACGGCTGTTCGAGGGATCGGGTCAGCGGTGATTATGGCGGTAAGACGTGTTCCGAGCCTGTCCGTAATTTTATTAAGTTTTTCGCTGTTAGCTTTGTTCTCTGTCAACTTATACTCTCTCAAGCTCTCGAAGAATGCTCAAGTGTATTACGGGGATAAATTCTTCAAGTATTTCAACTCATACCCGGTCGATTTCAATCTAATTTCGCCAAGGCATATGTCAAGGATCGGCGGCCATTTTGTCACCTCACCTCACAAGAAGTTTCAGAAGTCAGACATACGGACGGACTTACACTCTGGATAGCGTAGTATCTATGACTTCACAGAAGTCTGTAGATACACAAGGGAGTTAAGATCGGGGAAAATCGGATCAAAATCGGCAGAGTTCGTTGTGGGCTCGGATTCTATTGTTACCCTCACTCAGATTCTATTGTTACAGTCACTCAACAGGACAGCATAGTAGCTTCCGCCTCGTTGAGAGGCAGTAAGCTACAAAAGCTGAAAACCGCATCGAATGTCAAATCCGAAAACCCGTCAGTATTTTTGAGGAAAACCCAAAACTAAACGCTAAAACCAAAAGGATCGGCAAACTGCAATGGACACTGAAACCGAAAAACCAAAGGTTTTTGGTACTAATAATATGCATGAAACAATTTCTCAGTTCTGATTGGTTAAGATGAATGCAGTTTTCAGTTAATTCAGTGCAGAAGAGAGTTAATTCAGCGCAGAAAAGGGTTAATTCAGTGCAAAGAAAGAAACAAACCAGACATTCTGATTGGTCAGAATGATTGGTCAATGTCAAGGTCAATGTCAAGGTCAATGTCACTTGCAGGGTTTGAATAAATTATTTTTGCACGTGATGCGCGCGCTTTTCTTCTGCGTAGTTATGGGAAGCTACCTCGTATTTTCTCATGTATATTATTAATAGATAATAACATTATTTTCTCATGCAATTTGGAATAAATAAACACTTGTAAATTTTTCAAAGACCACAAATTGCACTCGCCCTACGGGCTCATGCAATTTTGTTTGTCTTTGAAAAAATTTACTCGTGCTTATTTATTCCAAATTGCAAACAGAAAAACTGAACTAAAAAATAGCTAAAACAGCAAAACCGAAAACCCCCTCCTCTCTAAGGTAGCTTGCATTGTAGGCAATTCTGGCGCTTCATTTCACGCAGATAACTTAAAAGGAGTCGCTTGAATGTTTTGCAAAACTTTCATCTGCTTGCCTATTGCATAATTCATCCAAGCTTTGAAAATAAGTCTTTTGATCAATTTGCCGCATACGTTAGGTCTTACTGTGATGTGCTTTACTGTGATGTTTATGAATTGTTAGTTCAACAGGACACACGTATCTTCAAGAATGTTTTTAATAATACAATACACCTTTTAAGAGCTATAATGCCAAAAAAGAAATCAACCAAGTACAATCTGAGGAAAGAGACAAGTCACCATCCTAAAATAAACACTGATAGGTTCAAAAACACGTTTGTTAATCGCTTAATTTTTAAACATAATCTAGTCTTATAATTTTTATCTTGATTTTCTCTGTAATTTATATATATACCTTCTTTTAATGTTGTAACATAGGATATGTGATTATTTATCTTATGACTTAATAAAGATTCAATTCAATTCAATTCAATTCCTTCTGGGCTTTCTTAGACAAGAATAATTGTGAAGTTGAATGTAAATGATAAAGATAATAAGGGAAAAGATTCATGAATAACTCTTTAACTGTATTTAAATCGTAAGACTTCTCCACGGTGGCTAACATCGTACCTGATTTTCAGGTATTATGAATCGATCTTAGAGGTAACAATCGGTAACTGACATTTCCATGTTGGATGGTCTTGATAAAATTTTTTCTCAGTGTTTAATTTGACGTTAGGGTATTTGAAATTTGTCTTAGTACTCGTTTCGATGTGACAAAAACATGGTGACAATTAGTTTTCTAATTTACCAGCTCACGGCAGCCGATCTCACGTGTAACCTTGCGAGAGAATAGTAAATACATTTCTAACAAGAAAAATTTAGACAATATAACCAAGTACAGACCTACTTTACTACTTGTAAAACTTAACACATCCTGTAAAGATATATGAAAATAAGACACTCCAAATTGTTCTAGATTTACACTCACCAGTGCAAGCAAAAACTGTTGCCAGCCTGATTCCTATCAAAAGAGAAAGGATAAAACAGAAATTTGTCGCTCCATTCTTAAAATAGGCCCAAAGTCTCATTCTTGTGGACATTCTCGTCGACGCTGTTAAACCAGTATGCAAAACATATGGATGGAGTTAAATTAGAGCAGGTGCTGAATACACACTCTTGTTAAAGACGAAATCCTAATTAAAACAACTAAGAGGCAAACAATGTTCTCTACTTTCAGTGAAAGTCAACTAGAAGGTTTATCTATCTTTATTACTCATAGAGCTATATAAACTTATTAAAGCTGTTAGCGAACGAGGCTTTTAAGAAATGGATTTATAAGCTCGTTTACCGAAATTAGTGCTATCCCCAAATGTGCTCAAATTATGAGTAGCTTAGGCAGTCACTGAAATTGTCTCCTTGTATGACATGTAGTGACAGCGTCAAGTTAAAGAGTACATAGCAATTTTCTGTCGAATTTCTAATCATCAGAATAAGTATGATTGGCGACTGAGCAAACAACGCCATCGAAGGCAAAGAGAACACTGACGACGCATGAAATAATTGGCTGCGCAGAAGGTCTGCACGCAAATTATAAAACTCTTTACATCTGCTATCATTCCACTCCAAACAATAATCTTAGAACGACTAATTTTTTGTGGTCCAAAGGGATAGATGCAAAAATTCTTCGTCTCATATTTGGTATCATGCTAGTTAGAAAACAAAGCGATGATAGCGATGGTTGACACTTTGATAAAAAATCATATTTATCCTAAGTCGACATTTCAGTCGGCTTCGCTAGCAAATTTGTTAAGGTGCCTATCCAGAAAACGGCCAGAGAATTTACAACGATTTCAAATGCGCCTGCCGGGGTTTTGTTTTGATTATTGAGTAATTAATAAGAATGCTGTTCCTAAACAACAGTATCCATGCACCATGTTGCTGTTACAACACTAGTGATTCCGCCAGCGTCGCACATTACGTTTAACTCATATTGTTATTACACGCTGCTCCTGAGAAAGGTTTGGTCATTCCCAGACCAGTGAAGGAAAGATACACACCTTCCAACATCCAAGTCACAGTTTTTTTTTTTTTGGTTGTTTTGGATTACGATAAATTAAAATGTGCATACTTCAACAATTAAAATCAACCTGTGATTTTCTTCATTCGGATATTGCGCAAACCGAAATTAAAGATTCAATAGAGCCACGCGAGTACTTTTTAAAATACGCCACACATGTTCAATAGACAAAAATAGATTCCGATGGAAAACGTGGTTTTTCGATGGAATAGGCAAATTTCTATTTGTAACACCTTCCAACGGAAGTAAGATTACTGAAAGTTATAAAACTCAAAATATAAATTGGGTTGATAAAGAAGGTAAACTTTTTTCCGTCTTATCTTGATCGAGGCCGAAAATCTCATTGTAATGTCTAAATGAGATTCATGATCAAAGGATTAACTGAAATAAAATGTGTTTCTCGTGTAAGAAGAACGTAAACACCGATAAACAGGAAACAAATAGATGTAAAAAGCCCTCTAACCTTTTACATATATATTGGTTCTCCTCCATCCTAGCATTAGCACTGCACTGATGAGGCCCAGAAGGCCGAAACAGTACTGTCTGCAGTTAGTTATATATATATATATATATATATATATATATATATATATATATATATATATATGCATATTCCCTATAGCGTTCTCTATAAATGTCCTAAGCTGCTGACTAGGAGAATTTGTTTAACAATCGAGAACTTCTTTAGTTGGTGGCCTTTTCCTTGATTCTCTTGAGTTTATTGTTTGATTCAAAGGTGATAATGTGAGGAGAAATTAGATTTTAGTCACTCTTAGGGATCATAGGGAATAATAACCTTCAGAACCTTCAGAAATGGGTATCAAAGCTTGGTTACCCAGTTGCTCCCAAGAACTGAGTCAACTGTCTCAGATGGTTTATTATATAGTCATTGTGAGTTACCATGTCCGGAGAGTTTGCTATTTAATCAAGGTAAAAGCTAAGATAACCCTCCCCACCCAATGAGAAACTCAGAGTTTGGTTGGTTTTACTCACATTCAATACAAATATCAGTCATTACATTATCAATGCTGCAGTCAGTTTAAACAATGACACCATGTTATAGCTATACAAACCTAACAAGCTGTCTCGCAGGTCAATATCATAGTTAATTTAGAACAGTAACCTTCAGCGATGGGTATAACGTCTTAGCTACCCTGTGGCTCCCAAGATCTGCGTCAGTTGTCTGAGATGATAACTATAGTTTTCTTTGTGCGTTATCATGTCATGAAAGTTTGGCATTTAATGAAGGTAATAGCACCCCCTGCCCCCCCTCAAAGCGACGCTGAAAGTTTGATTGGTAAATATTTTACTCAACTTTTACAAGTGTCAGCAATTACATTATCAATACTGCAGTCAGTGTAAAAGGTACTGGCAAGCTGCCTAGCAAGGCAACATTTTAGCGTAGTCAAGAACTCTTTAAAACGTTGCCAAATTGCGTGTCGTCCTCCGCAATAATTTTAACTTTAATCTACGGTTGTTAACGTACCAATAGAGTCTAGTGCACTAGATCTAAAAACTGTAATAAGAACAACTGCTAGAGATTTTTCGAAAAACCAACAGCACTGCGTATTTACATACTGGAAGAAATATATTCAATAGCACTAACTTGAGTTGAGTTTTAGTTGTGAGGTGGAGCAAGCACAAAAAAAACACTGCACTTCTACCATATTTGAAGCCGGTTATTAACAAATTATCAAGATATGTTCAGTTACACTCGTAGACGAGTTAATAAGTCAATTATTACCCTTAACAAATAACAAGCATCAACGGTTAGATCGCAGCGTAGTTAGTCTAAATAGAATTAATCGCAATTACATTGGCACTTTTACATTGGCACTCGAAGTTAACAATCTCTTGACAGTTAAGCGATACATCTGTCGTATTTATATTGACTATACAGGCTACCATTCAAACCAGCTTGCGGTAGAATTGGGCCAGCCTGGTTAGATATTGCCGATAAATAAATAAATTACAAAGAACTGAAAAGGGTAATTTATGTTATTTTTTCATCATCAAATTATCGTTGTGAGACTCCTCATGAAGTTTTGCCACACGAAAATAGTAAAAAAGGATCGTTAAATAAACCTTTCAAAAGCATCACTAACAATGCCTCGCAAATTTTATCTTAATTAAGTTTTCCACTGGATCCGACTGTTAGTATTTGTTAAAAATTCTGTTATTTCATACAATCAGGCGATGCCATAACACTTAAACTTTCCTAAGGTGTGGTAACCCTTCTCATCATTTCCTTTTGTGTCAATATCTGTATCCCCAAACCTCAGCTGCTTAACTGGCAGATGTGTCTTGTTAGTAAGGACACCACTATCTTCACGCCATTTACCGTCATTCACATGACAGTTACAGTAGGTCGTGTGGTTGTCTGGCTTTTTGGCACATGTGTTGTTCATTCCGCATGCGCACTTGTTACTTTCAGGTGCAGCACCGCTCCAGTAGGTCATTTTCAGAGAATCACGCGAAACCCAAAAGCCATCTTCCAATGTAGAACCAAGGCACTCGTACTTAATGAACTGCTCGCAAAACTGGGAAACGTTGATGAGACTCACCAGTTGAGATATGCTCGCTCCTTTGTAGGATATATTTCGCGAGTAGGATCCCGGGAGTGTGTAATTGTCCACCAATGTCCTGTTTTCGCTGTCGTGACTTATGACAGTCACACCAACTCCGTCTTTGTCACTCATGTCACAGGTGACGAGGAAAGGCAGCAATCTTCCTTCACCATCAGGATCTATCTGACAGATTCCGCTTTTCGCTTTCGGATCGAGCTTCTTTAAGTCACTGCAAGATCTTGGTAATACTGTGAAAAGAAAGAAAACCTTACGGTTGATGTGCTAGTGTGTATTACCAACCTACAGACTCGCATAATTGTTGTATTCGTCTTCGCATCCATCTCACGTTCAGAATTCCATTCCTTTTTCTCAGTTTCTAATAATTCTGATTCTGTCGTTCAACCTTAGGAAAGTTTAAGTGTTATGGAATCGCCTGATTGTATGAAATAACAGAATTTTTAACAAATACTAACAGTCGGATCCAGTGGAAAACTTAATTAAGATAAAATTTGCGAGGCATTGTTAGTGATGCTTTTTTCCCTGATTCTGTCGTTCAAGCGGGTTACCACCGCCCCCAACTTATTGATTGACATTCAGCACTACAAGCGTCACAAAAGGAAGATTCCGACCGCATTCTATTCACTCTCACGTTTCACCCTTACAACCACTCAGTTAAATTCATCATTCTTAAAAACTTTAAATTCATTCAAAACGATCCGGAGACAAGCACTATCTTTTCGCAGCCTGGGCTCATTTCATTCAAACGCGACAAAAACGTAGGCAATTTTTTGGTCAGAAGTTCTTTTCAGACTAATGACCAACCAGGCACTTTTAAATGCGCTCGTGCACGATGCAAAACGTGTCCTTTCATTTACAACACTGAGAAAATATCGGGACCCAAACGATCCATTAAGATCACTGATCACTTCATGTGCACCTCCGCCAAAGTAATTTAATGCATAACTTGCACTTATTGCAAAAATATTTACATCGGCGAAACAGGCAGAAGACTAGGTGATCGATTCCGAGAACACCTTCGAGATGTGGAAAGGAATGACAGGGACAACTCGAAACCAGTCGCTGGACATTTTGATTTATTTAACCATTCTAAGTAACACATGGCAATCTGTGGTCTTTCCTTACACTTAGGTAGCACGGAAAGCCGGAAAACTCTTGAACAAAAGCTCATCTTTCACACCGGCAGTCTAAATCCCACAGGTATCAGCGAATGCTTTTCATTCCACTAATTTATTCGTGCCTTTCTCGTTGCCACGTTCCCACCAATGACGTAGCTCCTTTTTCTGCCTTTAAAAGCACACACAACCCACAATTCCCCTATTCACTCCGACGAAATGCTAACGCTCGAAAAGTCAGCTTTTATAATCGTAACGGTGGCTAATTTACCATTTCAACTTTGTTAATATATTCAAATTATTTCGTTACCCCCACCAACGCAGCCTCAAACAGTTTCTTTAGAAACTATCAGCCTTTATTCCTTAGCGTGAGAAGTTTCTTTTTCCATGGACGGCGGAGTGATCGCTTTAGACTAGGTTTACACTCGAGGAAATTGTTCCGGATTCGTGATGAATCCGAAACGTTTTAGTACCGGATTCATTCTGCCGTTTACACGAAAGTGGACGAATCCGAAAAAAAAATTTCCCGGTTTCGTCGTGTCTCCGGAGATTTTAAATCCGGAATTTAATGTGGGAACTTTGAATCCGATAACTTTTCAATCCGGAAAGTTTTGTCGTGTAACCGCTTTTTTTCTCGAATCCGGATATTATTTCCACCTGCAATCTTTTGAGTTTGCGGTGAAACCAAAATGGATCTGGTGCTAACATTGCTGGCGGTCTCCGGTTGCCTAATCTTGTTGCAGGTTCAGGCGATAAATTTTATCATGTGTACCGCAGTATTTCTGAAGAAACGCAAATTATTATTGCAAGGAAGTTTGACGTCAGCCACACTTGATCGCCGACGACGTAGACTACTTGGCATCTGTCCAACTCAAATTTACCTCAGTGGCATCTGGATCTACTCTAGCCTTTTTTGGGGGAGGCATTTTCACTTTGTCGATCGAACGACGAAACTACACTGGGCTTGGTAACCATTCCATTTCGAATGTTCCCGGAGTTGTCGTTGTGTGTAAACGGTCAGGAATCCGAATATCCTTTCAGTGTAAACGCCTACGAATCCGAATACTCCAAAATTGATGAATCCGGAAACATTTACGAATCCGGAAAACTCTCCTCTAGTGTAAACCTAGTCTCAGTAACTATCTCGCATTTGTAAAGAGATGTTATCTTTTGTCTCACAGATAAATCACGAATAAGTCACGTTATTACATCGCTTGCAGCGCCCGTGGGCAAGATGAGGCGAATCCTTTGTTCTCATTGGCTGCCCGAGCGGGAAATATGGGCCCATCTTCCCTGCCCAGAATTTCCCGCATTGATCCCGCGCTAGAAAAAAAAATACAACCAGAACTACGTTTGTAATTCTTGGACAATTTCGGCGATGGAAACGCAAAAAGCGGCAGAAGATAGTCAAAATAGTAGAACGGAAACGACTCTCGTGAGTTTGATGTGCTACAAACACATTCGGGTTTCATTCCCGGCTCTCAACAAAGCGAAATCTTTTTGCAATATAGTAAATCTTTTATGAACCGAGCTTGTTCAGTCAAGATGGCTCGATATTAGCCTCGTTCTTTTTTTTGCATTTTCATGGCCTCGACTTCGTCTCGGTCCAAAAAAAATGCAGAAAAAGAACTCGGCTTGTATCCAACCATCTTGACCTCAAGATGGGTTAATAAAGCAAATATATAGTCACGCGTCAGTGACAAACGCCAGCCGATTCTATTTGATATGCTTAGTATTTTCAGTTTGATTTCAAGTACCTATGGAGGTTAAAACAACTTTCTTCGTGGTTTTAGCTATGAGAACTTATAGGTAGATGACTTTTTGTGTCCATCAACAAAATCTTCATCTGCTTTTAGAATATATATTGATCAAGGATCAGGGACAACTAGATTTTCAAAATAACAAAATTTTTACAGTACCACTGCAATTTGCTCCAGCGTATCCAGGAACACATACACATCGAAACCCTTTGCTGGTGAAACCAACTTGGCAAGTTCCGTTATTGACACAAGGGCTGCTACTACAGGGATTCTGTTCAAAAGAAACAAAAACAACGCACTGATCAAAAAAGGAGAGAACATCTTTCTCAATTATTTATATTTACCACACTAGAATGAATATTTACAAGAAAGCATGATAAACTACGTCGAATTACAATAATGCTAATGGCCAGGCTTATACATGTATAAGGTTGGGTTTCCTCCCAAAAGAACAAAAACTCTTATTAATGTACAGCATCGAACAAGAAGTGTAGGTGTGAGGCTAGATTCAGATCAAGGTGGGGAGAAGAAGTAAAAAATAAAAATGCTAGTCTAAAATTATAAAGCGCTGAGCAAGTGTTCGAGTTTGAATTCTTCTCATTCCAAACATAACTTTAAGTTTAAGAGAAGCATTCACCTCAATCGCCAGGTAGTAAGCATTCACTTCTTGAAAGGTTAGTTCACTTTTATCAACCGTGGCGTTATTCAACTCACAGTTGTACTTTCCTCCGTCTAAAGGTTTCACATTTATGGAGACACAGTTAGGCTCCATATAACACATCGTGCGACAGCTCCCCTCACTGAGGACCTCACTACTCCTAATCACATGCCCCTTAATTGCCCTATTTGCTATCGGTTCCTCAAACAGGATGATGCGACACTCGTCAGCTGCAAAAAAAAACAAAAAATGCCGAAAAGAAAAAGAACAAAATTAAAGAAATAAATAAATGGAGGTACCGTCTCCTACAGGGTTTGGGGTAGGAGACGTTAATTTCCCACGCACGAGATTACTTTGTGATGGATGTCCTTCCCTGGGGTGGGATGGGTTGGATTTATTGAGTAAACTGCTCGCATGGTTCGCATATGTTCCGTTCTAGTCCTACCCTACTGCGGTAATGCAGTGAAAATGGTTAGAAAAAAAAAAAAAGAAAAAGAAAAAGAAAACTTACAGCCAAGGTTTTTAAATTGTTTTTTGAAACGTCTGTATCAGCCGTTTTTTTTTTTTTTCCTCTCAAACAATCAACAATGAATATTTGCAGGAACTATTATTTGTAGGTTTAAAATACACCATTGGCATGGATTATAACTCTCAATTTTTAGCCTAGAGTAAACAAACAAAAAAAACCACGAGCCGATTTTAAAAAGAAAATGAAAACTCGCAAAGGATTTCTCGGCAACGAGTGGAAATCAGCGAAAGAAAACTTTACTTAATAAACAAAATGGCTAATATTGCATTGCTTCCATGTTATGTCCCTACCTGTGCAGCCTGCACAAAAAGGTGAACACGATTCCGGAGAAATTGACAAAAACAGAGACGATTAATGGCTTCTCTCGGTCAAATTTATACAAAGACGCCATTTCAATCTTTTCTAAGATTGAATCACTCACAACTGGAAAGCGCCAACGTAAATGAAGGTTTCAACTTCCTTTCCCCATGCCTAATGACAACAACTAACAGATTGACGGACTACGGTTATTGTTTTGATGAAGCCCCGCAAACACGTGCCTAGAGTTTCCATTTGTTCATTCAAGAAGCAATTTCCGCTTCCAGTGAAGTTTGAATTTTTGGATCATATGCCACTGAGTTATGTACAGATTTCTACACGCCCGCACTTCACCTCTTTGGTATTTATGATCCGAACTAGTTGCTGGCTTTCAATTTTGATGCTACTCAAATAAGAGAAGACATGCGTTGCGTCACCTCGATGAATTATCAATGAATTTCTGGTTCAAATTTCCTATCGAGCGCTTAGCTAGAACTTTCCTAAACAGAGTTAAGAAAGACGAAGTGAAAAAAGACATGGATGGCAAAGGTCAGGCATAGAAAAAAAAAGCCACAAGTCGATACATGGCGAACACAATAATGCATTTCAACGATCAACTTTCAACGCCATTAAGCGAAATGAGGGTCTGTTGATGACTGAGATTTTTCGTGAGCTAGTTGCGAGCTGCCTTCGGTAACCTCGATAGAAAGACTGTCGCACTTCATCTCTGGAGTGTAGTAGGAAACCCTATCACTATCAGTCAACAAGTTATGTTAAGTACGTACAGGCAGTGAGATTTAAAAGTTTTGTTTAACTATCATCAGCAAACTCTATAAATGTTTCTTTTTTTCGCCGAATCGTTTCTCGTAAAATGCTCTTGGCAGCTGTGATCTCGGTAATCGAGGAGAAAAGAAGCGAATTTCAATTTAGGAAAATGAGTTCGAAACAATAAAACTCATCCTTGATGAGCGAAAAAAAATAACATTAACCCGGTTAAAATATTGTCCAATTGATCAAAACTGTAATTGTTGTTTTACGTGAGGCAGATCATCCCTCAAGTCATCACACACAGGAAGTGTTATTTCTCAGCTCACGCCATAATTAATACCTCATCGCATCCTACAACTACACGGTTTTGAAATTCACTTCTATCAAAATAATTTTAAACTCACCATTGCAAGCAATAACTGATCCTAATCTGATTCCCAGCAAAAAAACAAGGATAACAGGGAAAGTTCTCGCTCCCCTCTTAACATGATCCGTGGAGTTCATTCTTGCGCAAACCACTTGATAGCGGAGGTAAAACAGTTCAAAATACTGCAGCTCCAACCTACTTTATACTTATTAGACTGTTAAATTATCACAAGTAGTCTAAACAGGATGAAATTGCAGTGCAGCAGGTGCAACATTATTGAGATGAAATGTTTGAAAAGCACTTGACACTGGATAAAAATAAATATTAATATGTGGCTAATTTCGACGATTCGCTTAATTAACTTAAAAACACTCCTATTCCATAGGCGATTTCTACTGAGAAACTAAGTTTTCAGTCAATTAAATTTACATGACTTTGATAATTACGTTCAATTTACGCATCCTTGTTATGAAATTACTTTGTTTACCCAAAGGCTATTTAGACTCTTAAGACTCATAAAATAGAAAGGTTTCTAGAATGAATGACGGTTGACAATTAATTACCAAGGTGGAGGTGAATAGACTTAGTTAATTCACTAGCCATAAACTGAAGAATTTGTTAGCGAGTACATGATAAAGAAAACAGAGGTTACTCAAATTAAAGAGAGAGGCTTGACCGAAACATTTTATTTAAGTAGTGGTAAAGGTAACTTAAAAGGCTTCCAAGCAAACTTTGAAACATTTTTTTAACACGTATCAGTTAAAATCCGATAACTGTCAATTGGAGAGGAAAGGAGAGGAATTAAAGCGCATTCAAACCTTTAGATGAACAGCACTATTTGTATGGCAAACGCACACGAGTTAAATGACCACAGCGACGATCTTCTCTTGAAAACACTGAGAGATTTTACAGAAAGTATTGCTCATTTCCAACGACGATAAATTGTGAAGATTCACCTCTGTTTAGTTTGAAATGCCACGGAAAGACAAATTGTAAGTGACCGTGTTTTGGAGTAAGAGTCTGCTTGTTTGTTTTCTGCAATGGCATATGCAAATCTTGTCTTTCTTCCACTGAAAAACTGAAGTGAAATGAGGCGCTTTTTCGACTTCTTAGAAAGGAAAATATGTTCGAAACAATCAAACTCACCCCCTATCACCATGTAAAATAACACTGACACGGTTAAAATCTTTTTCACCTTTCACCAAATCTGTCATAAAATTGCAATATATTATATGAAGCTTATAATCCTCAGAATCATCATATACTGGCAGTGTTATTTCTCTCAAGCCATGACAGACTAAATAACTTATCACATCCACAGTTTTTGAATTCGTTGTTACTGGCCGAATTAGTCACCAGCGCAAGTAAAAATCGATGCTAATCTGATTCCGAGCAAAATACTAAGGATAGTAGGGAAAGTTCTCGCTCTACCCTTGAAATAATCTGATGCGCTCATTTTCACGCAGACCACTTGACTTCACCAGTAAAACAGTTCAAAACACTGCACCTCCCAACTAGTTTATACCTGTTAATGATTACTCTCGACAGAGCGAACTTAGAGTGTAGCAGGTGAAGACTTGTTTATTGAGTGGAAATGCTTCATAACTCGCTCTAGTAACGACTGGCTGAAAGTCAATATTAAGTACGTACCTAATTTCGATCTAAGTCATGGAGATTAGGGGAAGTATCCTTTGATGTAGTTTCAAAACACACTGATCCCCTAATATTCATGAGAAATTAAAATTTTCAGAGACAAACCTGTCAAGTCAATAAACCTTCCGCGTCTTTATTACCTTTCAATTTACGCATCATTGTTACGAAATTTCTTTGTTTACCTAAAGGCTTTTCAGACTCTTTAGACTCATTACAAAGAGAAGTGTTTCTAAAAAAAAAGGAATACAAATGTCCAAGTTAAACCAAAACAGTGCCACCTACGCACTTCAGTGCTACCCGCGAACAGGCCTCGCTAATTGACAGAATTTTGAAGAAAAAAAATAATGAAAAAGTTCCTCGCGGCTTAGTAATTACTTTCACTACCAGAATAATCAACTTCCTCTTAACCTTCAACTCGTCTTAATAAATTGTTTTCGAAACTTTTTGTCTGTTATAAAATTTTCTATATAAAATGGCGAAAAGAAACAGTTTTGCTTTAGTTAAGTGCGAGTATTTGGAAAAGGAATCTTCATCCAATATATACGGTCACAGTCTCTTGCATCTTCGCTACGCAGTTTCTTTCATTGTCCTACAGAATTATGGTACCTGTAGTCAAGCACTGCGAAAAGCTTATGGATAAAAAACCGCGTCAATCAACTTTCACTTGGTAACTACGAAAGCGGTAGACGTTAGTATTTCACACCCAAGGTGGTACTATTGAAACATCTAAATTGGACAAAACTGACTGACTACTGAGAGGGCTAATGAGTTAGGTTAAGTAAACTATGTA
Source organism: Stylophora pistillata (assembly GCF_964205215.1). NCBI lineage: Eukaryota > Metazoa > Cnidaria > Anthozoa > Scleractinia > Pocilloporidae > Stylophora > Stylophora pistillata. The sequence goes on from NC_142522.1 coordinate 26,161,116, forward strand.
TGGCGCCGGCTGGCGGCCTTTGTTTTGGGCTCTCACATTACTTGCTTTCAGATACGTAAATACTGTGTCTAATGACACAAAATGTGGATTTAAATCAGTCTAAACTACTTTCGATTTAGTCGGACTAGATTTTTTGGTTCAACGTAGCCAAAATACGCTATTTTGCTCGCGATGTCGATGTCTTCGAGCGCTAGAGTCAAGAGCCTAATTACGAAATGGCGCAAACATGTAATGGTGGTGACTACACTGTCAGAATATGACTACATCAAAGAATTATCCTTTGATATGGATGTCCAAGTTACACCTGGACCGATAAGCGCAACTCCTGAACTACAGAATAACCTACAGAGTAGTTTAGGGTTTAGGGTTTAGAAAATTAGTATTCATAATGCGTAGGGTTTTTGCATCTCATTCAAAAAAAATAACGGGTTTCAAGGTGACGTCTCACACAAAGGGAACAAAAGAATCCAAGATGGCGAAGGGATTAAGTCAAACACACTGTTTTTTGCATACGTAATAATTATTGTAAAGGTGTAGTCTGATCGTCTGGGTGAGTGTAGTCCTGAGAAAGACTGTTGTCGGTTGCAGTGACTGACGTTTCGACAACCTGTGCGGAAGTCATCATCAGAGACAAGTGGATGATTGTTGTCTGTTGACAACAGATAACAATGTAATATTTATTGTCACACAACACAGAGAAAAGAGAATGGACCTTATATTACGCGTTTGGGTATCGCTAGTTAGACATACTAATCTAACCGACTAGGACTGTGAGCAGAAGTTGTATTTATAAGAGTCCCAAAAGATTATTTGTCACACAACACGTTGTCATACAAGGTCTTTAGAGCGAAGAACTTGAAAATAAGTGACATAGACCAAAAATGAAGGCATCAGTTGACAGCATAACCGATGGTATGTATTTTTTTCTCCCACTTCTTGGTCGTAGGTTTCAATTTCCTCGATGTAGGTAGTCACTTGTTTGCGCATGACGCCGAGATCATGTTTATCGGGTTTTTTTCTTTGACTATGACTAATAATTCGTTTAGTATGGCTCCCGCCCATAGAGGGTTTTCTTCCATGTCTTTGCCCAAGTGTGTTAAAAAAGAGTTCTTTAGACGACGCCAAAAAAAACGGTTATCGCACCAAATTAGTGACATGACAAAGTCAGGGGGAGGAGGAGGAATCTTACGAGCATTTGAGGGCCACTGGTTTGTCAGTTTTATACTGTTATGTTTGTTACCCTCTTTAAATAAAGTTAATTATTATTATTATTATTATTATTATTATTATTGTTATTATTATAACGCACTGCTCAATCTGTAAGAGATTTACGATCGTAAGACACAGGGATTGACAAGCTGTCAAAGTGTTCGGGTAGATATAAACCTTGTCGCTATAAACTCTTGGTCAGTATTATAATGTCTGACTCTTACGATTTCTCCTGTGATTGCGGTCAATGCGAATGGTGTGTACTAAAAGAAGAAGAAATAGAGAGAGAAGTGTTTTGGCAGGACAATTTATAAAGAATAAGAGCACTCTAGAAACCAAAGTGAATAGACGAAATATGAGTGTTTATTATGAATGATACACAGTATCACGCAACTACCCACACCGGTTCTAGGACAATAGAGTATCCACACTTGAAAATTAGAAGGAAATGTATGAGAGATGTAGGAAGGAAACACAAAATAAAAGCGTTGAATAAATCCTGGTTTAGGGTTAAATTACGTAGGCTATAGGAGCGTGTTTTTTCCAATTTTGAAAAAATAAAGGTCATCCGAGATGGTGTAAAACAAAAATAATGAAACCTAAGATGGCGTTTAATCCTCTCTTAGGGAAAATGAGTTCAAGATAAAATGAGTATTCAAAAAACGTTCATTTTAGAATAAAAGGAAAAGAATTGTAGTGACCAAGATTCGAACCTGGGTGATTGCGCTCACTCACACGACCACACCCCTAACTCTCACCCTAAGCCCAATTCCCTAACCCACTTATTCCCAAATTAAAATAAAAATAAAAACCCTAACAGTCAAACATCAGAGTGAGACAAACAATGGAAACAATAAAACGCAAGATGCCGACTCGTACCTCTAATTTTAAAAGGGATTTCAAGATGTCATTAGCATTCGTATCGTGTAAAAAAAATATCGAGAATAATAGAGGTTTGTTTCCGCCTAAACCCTATGATGGGATGTGAATAATTCATCCTACTCTAATAAAATGAAAATAGTTGGGATGGTGATCACTCAGTTCATGAGTATTCAAAATTCTCTGAAAATGAACAGTGGTCCGTTCGAGGTAAAAAAATACGATAGCTTTTTTCTCAATAAAAATGTTTACTTTAGTTCAAATCTTAATTAAAAATAAACTGTAACGTGTGAGTGTGATCAAAAGCAGTGACGAAAGTGTTTGACTTTAAATTCTATACAAAATTCCGCAAGTGAGGGGAAAAAAATAACAACGATGCATCGACGCAATACAATGACAGTAATTCGAAGAGAAATAATTAAATCTCCCATTTCATACATTAAAAAATTATCAGAAAAAAATCGAACGAAAAGGGTATTCAAAAATGCAGCACCATGCTCATTAACATTCCCATTTCTCGGGAAAAATGAAACATAGAGCAGACAAACTGGGGGGAAATACAAAATGCCAGCAGGCGTTGTAACCTAGGTAGTCTCATTATTATCTGTCCATCAAATTTTAATCAAGTCATAGCATCCTTATATTTTTTCGGATAAAAGTCAATGACTTGTCTGTCCAAATTGTTTCCGAGTTATGACATGTGTCAATAAATGATAGACCAATAGAAATCTAGCAATGGGTGTATAAGAGTGGCTATCAGTCGGAATGGTATGATCATACATGGGACCAACGTGATGATGAAGAAAGTTCGATTTCATCCAATCAGACAACTGGTGCATCTCACTGAAATCCATCCCTACATAGAAGTCGAAGAGAAGATAAATAGAATCAAACCGTTCCTGGATACTCCGTTTAAACACAAAATAAAAGCGGTAAAAGAGAGGCAACATAGCAAGTACCTATATACAATCAAGTTTTACACAAAACCTAGACATCTATATGTGATAAAGCGATTGGAAGAATTACAAGGAACATAATCCAAAGACGACTCTATCTCATATAATAATAATAAAAACTTTATTTATTGAGGATAGCACGTGATAGTGCACAAACACTAATAAACTTGTGGTCCTCTTAATTACAATAAATATATAAATGCAAGTACAATAGAATCATTAATATATTGGAAAAAAAAAAAAAAAAAAAAAAAAAAAGATTACAAATATAAATAGAAATTTAGCTAATTACAAATAATATTTAATTGATAAAATATATAATACAAGATAATATAAAAAAGTAAGAATATATAAAACTACTATCAATAAAATTTACCGATTAAAATGAGCTAAGCATGATTTGTCATCATAATAATATTTAAATACGTTGTCTTTAAAGGCCTTAAGTGTATTAGACTTTTTTAATTCAGGCTTTAACTGATTCCATAATTTTATGGCAGAAACTAGAAAAGTTTTCCCTCCTTCTCTAGCCCTTTTAAACTTAGGTAATAAAAAGTTGTATTTACAAAATCTAGTGTTGCGTGAATGTACTGAACTTAATAATCTTAAGCTATCATTAAGATAATTAGGTACACAATAATTAATCCTTTTAAATAGTATTGAACATTTAGCTATCTTAGTAGAGTTATAAAATGGTATCCACTTTAAACGATTGAATAGCATAACTGATGAACTACGTGGTTCAGCATCTAATAAAACCCTAGCAGCTCTCTTTTGTAGCCTAAGTATTCTTAAAAGAGATTCATTAGAGCAAAGTGACTGCCATGCAACATTGGCATAATCAAATAATGGCTTAATCAAACTATTATAAAATAAAAGTCTTTGGTTAAATGGTAAACAAAGTTTGATCTTATTCAAAATTCCAATTCTTTGTGAAATTTTTTTGCAGTCTGTCAACATAAGTGTTCATTGATAAATCGTGGTCAATGTCTATACCAAGAAGTTTAGCTGAGGGTACTTGTTCCAATGATACACCATTCATAGTTTTAAGAGATAAATTATAACCATCTGGAAGTTTCTTCCCAAGGCGTTTGCCTGTGACCAGTAGTGTTTTAGTCTTTTTTTCATTGAGAGGAAGTTTATTGGTGTGCGTCCAGCATTCAATTTCCTTCAAAGAAGCAGCTAGTGAATCTTGTAGAGAATCAACCGCTGAGATATCTGCCGATAATGTCAGTGTGGTGTCATCAGCATAGAGATCCAGGTCAGCACCATTAACATGTAGAGGCAAATCATTGATATAAATGACAAAAAGTAAAGGGCCAAGGATACTACCCTGTGGAACACCATGCCTCACAAGAGCAGAGTCAGATGTCACATTATCAAGAGCAATAAATTGATGTCTATCAGTCAAGTATGAACTAAACCATTTACGTGCAACTGGAGTTAAACCATAGGCATTCAGCTTTTGCAAAAGAATTTCACGGTCAACCATATCAAAAGCTTTCCTGTAATCAACTAAAAGAAGACCGCTGACTTGATCATTGTCTAGATTAAATAACAAATTGTCTATGACTCGTATAAGAGCAGTGTCTGTTCCATGGTGTTTCCGAAAACCTGACTGTAAAGGGTACAATAGATTGTTTTCACATAAGTAATTATAGAGATGATCGTGTATATGACGTTCCAGAATCTTTGACAAAACTGGTAATATCGAAATGGGTCGATAATTGTCCGGATCCTCACGGTCCCCAGATTTAAACAACGGAATGACTTTCGCTATCTTCCAACAATCAGGGAATACACCAGAATTAATTGAAATATTCAAGATTTGAGTAATTGAATAAGCAATAGCTGGTCCTGCTATTTTCAGATATCTTGCACTTATCTTGTCAATACCCATAGCTTTGTTAGTTTTGAGTCCTAACAGAGCACCCAGCACAAAATCTTTAGTAACAGGAGGAATATTGAAAAGAACATCCGGATCTTTCCTTGAACAAACAAAGTTTTCAACCTTTGAATTGCAATAAGGTACATTAGGTAGTAGATTCCTCAGTGAATCAGCAATTGAAGTGAAGTGATCATTAAACTTTTCAGCCAAAACAACATTTGGCGTCTCAACTGATTTTGATACATCGCCCATTAGCGATTTTATGGTTTTCCAGATCTTTTTAGAGTTTCCCTTGTTGTTGTTGAAACAGGTGTTATAGTATTTATATTTCGCACTGCGAATCATGTTTACAACTTTATTCCTCGCAATTTTGAAGCAGTTCCAATCCGTGACACAACGACTTTGCCTTGCTTTACGTAGTAAAGAATCCCTTCTGCGAAGCGCTTGTAAACTATTCACAGTCATCCATGGAGCTTGATTTTGTTTGGCTACTTTTTTTGCTCGCCACGGACAGTGGGCATCCAAGATGTTATTGAACAGACCCATCCATGCATTTAAGATATCAGTTAAATCGTCAAAAACAAATGCAGTATTCCAAGGAACTTCTTGGAGGTCGGAAACGAAGGCGGATTTGTCAAAATGCTTCGTATTACGATATTGAATCGTTAGAGATTTATTTTGACGCTTGGCGTTATCCTCATATAAACGAACTCTAAATACAGGCAAATGATCTGACAGCCCATTGTTTTTGACGACAATAGACTTAATTCTTTCAGAATATGGACTTGCTTTACATGTTACGAAACATGACTAAAACGTGGAAACATTGCATGTAGGCCGCCTCATACACCCCACAAAAAGTGAACTCGGAAAAGTCAGCAAACAAATTCTCGACAACATCAACTCAAAAATCAGAAAAACAACGAAGCTCAACCAGTGCAAAAATACATCAGATGTAATTAATTGGTTCACCGACATACCCAGCAGGCAGAAGCATTCGTTCGCCTCGTTCGACATCGACAGCTTATACCCATCCATCACAGAATCTCTTCTCTCTAAAGCAATTTCTTTTGCCAAGAATTAAACCACAATCAGCGACAAAGACATCGAAATAATCATGCACTGCCGGAAATCGCTTTTATTCGACAACGATACCGTCTGGACCAAAAAAAAGCAAAGCAGCCTGTTCGACGTCACCATGGGCAGCTTCGACGGAGCGGAAGTTTGCGAGCTTATCGGGCTTTTCCTGCTGAACAGCCTCGGCAAAAAATACGGCAAGAACAACGTAGGACTCTACAGGGATGACGGGCTGGTGCTTTTAAGAAACACAAGCGGACTACAATCTGAACGCCGGGACCAGAAAGGACATCACACGTGAATTCAAGAAAGAAGGCCTGAACATCTCCATAAGCACATACCTCAAAATCTGCAACTTCCTCGACGTCACCCTAAACCTCGCGGACGGAAGCTACTATCCATGCAGGAAGCCCAGCAACGAAACCCTTTACATCAACACCAATTCCAACCACCCGCCAACAATAATAAAGCACATACCTGCAGAAATCGGCCGAAGAATTTCCTACACCTCCTCAAGCAAAGAACTCTTCAAAAAAACCAAGCCACACTACGAAAGTGCTCTCAAACAAAGCGGACACGGCGAAAAGCTAACCTTCACCGAACGCAAGAAACCTGAAACTCACAACCGCAAGAGCAGACAAAGAAACATAATTTGGTTTAATCCGCCCTACAGCATGAACGTGCAAACAAACATCGGCAGAGAATTCCTGAACCTCGTCAGCAAGCATTTTCCAAAAAATCACCGGTACAACAAGATTTTCAACAAAAACAGCATAAAAGTTAGCTATAGCTGCACTGACAACCTGCAAACCATAATTAAGAAACACAACAGGAAAATCCTTGAGACAAGCAAGACACCCCCCACAGAAAACAACTACAACTGCAGGAAAAAAAACGACTGTCCTCTGAAAAACAACTTCAAGCGACGTCTACAACGCCAACGTAACAACTGAAAATGACACAACTGAAAAAAATTACATTGGACTAACGGAAGTAACCTTTAAACAACGCTACACGCAGCACAAACTTTCTTTACGAAAGAGAAACTATTCAAGCAGCACGGAACTATCAAAGTATATCTGGACACTCAAAGACAGCAACACCAACTTCACAATTAACTGGAGTATTTTAGTGACCGCCCCGGCCTACAACAATAAAAACAAGCGGCACCACTTGTGCCTCACAGAGAAACTTTATAAATTGACTTTATGGCACGGTATGTTTTCCATCGATAATAAACCGTCTGACGATCGCAGCGCAAGCTGCGTGAAACTCAGAGTAATGGTGAAACGATCTTCCTGTCATTAATTTATAACCGCTATTGAAACGCTCTGCAACCCGCATCGAGCACTCTTTCACAGCCACGACTTCCCCTAGTCTGTTTATATATATATATATATATATATATATATATATATATATATATATAAACATATTGAGTATATATATATATACTCAATAAAAAGTCTAAAAAGTTTAAACTTTTCAGACTTTTTATTGAGTATATGTCTTCCTTCGCTCGAAGTTGTCCGTCCTCGTGTGCCACACTACTTCTCCTACCATTTATCGAGGTTTGGACAGTGAATCCTTTTGGATCCTTCTGGCGCGGCGTCACTGTTGGCTCTAGGCCTTTTAACTTATTATATATATATACATATATATAATATACATACTTATTATATATATACATATATATATATAACTAACTGCAGACAGTACTTTTTTTTTTTTTTTTTTTAAATATAAAAGCCTGGAGACCAGGCGGTTTTATTTCGTCGATGATATCTATTTACAATTCTAATTGATTAAAGTATTCGAATTAAATTATGAGTTACTTAAGTATTTACAGGTCTCCATTAACTAATGACATTTTCTCTTACAGGCGGCACGAACAGCGCACGGGCTATAACAGCCCGGAGTAAGCGCCCACCTGTAAGAGCTAACAAAGTTCTATTTACAAGTTTTCTATTTATAAAGTTCTATTTACTATTTACAAAGAGTTTTGTCCCGACCATGTGGGGCGCAAACAGCGCGCGGGCCTGTAGCCCGGAGTAAAGACCCCTCATGGGCGAGGTTTAACAAGTTTTATTATATACAAAGGTTCAGGGGGGAGCAAGAGAGGGAAAGAAGACAGGTTTACCAGCATCGGCCGAACAAAATGCGTTTTTAAAAGACCAAAAATTCCTTAAGGTATCAGTGTCGCTGCTAAGAATTCTGAGTTGGACATCTTTTTTAATTAAGTCGATAATCGCGTTGGAGCTCAAAAGAGAACCTTCGAAGGTAGCTTTATTTCTGGCAAGCCAACACCAATATATGATGGTTGCCTTGAGAAAGTTAGATAAGGATATACTGGTGGTAGATTGGTCTAGGGAAAAGGGGTAATAGATAGAGGTAGGGGAGATAGAGAAGGGGGAGTCGAGTAGAACACGAAAAAGGGGGGAGAAATGGTCCCAGACTTTCACAACTCTGGGACATCCCAAGAAACAGTGTTCAATAGTTTCTGTTTTACCGCAGATCGCGCATTTGTCATTATTGATGTATCCCCAAGACTTTAGGAGATATCTTACGCGGATCATTCTATGGATCAATAGCCAAATTAGATCGTTCTTCTTGTTCTCAATTAGCTTTAGGCGAGACTTGCGCCACACCCAGGCCCAACGATTGATGGGGCGGTCCATAGCAGACGCCCAAAAACCGGAGCACCGGGGTGCAACGCAGACGGGGTCAAGCAACAAAAGATATAAATTCTTACTGGTGAGTAAATCAGGTAAGGCACCAGTTTTCTGATGCAAGGTACGGAAATTATCTAAACAAAGCCGGTAGTAATTGGAAGGAAGGAAGGAAGAGGGACCAGAATTTGTGGGAAAAGAAAAACGGGGATCTAGAATAGTTAGCTTATGTCCTAAAAAATATCGAGCTAGGTAATGCCATTTGGATGTGCCAAAGTCATCTCTTAAACTGGAAAAAACAGAAAGGCGCAGGCTAGCGCACTTAGCTTTAAAATTAACGACGTTGAGGCCCCCAGAGGATGGGGGCGCACAACAGCGATCGCGACTTACATTTTCCATTTTTCCTTTCCAGATAAAAGGCCAAATGATCGACTTAAAGCTATCGTGCACCCAACGGGGTGGGGGGATGACTTTAGCAACGTGCCATAAACGGCTTGCGCCTAAAGTGTTTACAATTAAGGTTCTACCGATAAAAGACGGGTCTCTTTGTTTCCAAAGATTTAGAACCGAACTTAGTTTGTCTAATTTGGCCCGCCAATTGTCGTCGTCGACATTGACGAGGCCGTTTGAGAAGTAAACACCAAGCACTCTCATTTTAGTGACCCATTTGAGGCCATAGGGAGATTCAATTCTAGTTCGCCATTTTCCTAACCACATTGCTTCAGATTTGGACGTGTTCAGTTTAGCGCCAGATCCTTGTTCAAATTTTGATACGACTCGGAGAAGTGAAGAAAGAGATCTTTCGGATTTTAAGATGCAAGTAGCATCGTCAGCGTACTGGGATATTTTATATTGAAGGCCCCCTGCTCCGGGGAGCAGGAAACCTTCAATATCTTTACAATTACGGATTTGCGTTGATAATACTTCTGAAACTAGCACATAAAGGAGAGGAGATAATGGGCATCCTTGTCTCAACCCTCTTCTTAAGTGGACAGGGGGGGACAGGGAGCCATTAACAATGATTCTAGAGAAGGCTTTAGAATAAAATAGTTCGACCCACCTACAAAAGGAGGGGCCGAAACCAAATTTACGCAATACTCTCATCATGAATTCGTGGTCAACTCGGTCAAAAGCTTTTTCTTGATCTAAGGAAATGAGAATACCTGGTTCATTAGTTTTGTCAATCATGTCAAGGGCATCACGAAGTAAGGCCAAATTTGAGAAGATAGTGCGGCCGACCACGCCGCACGTTTGGTCTGAATGCACGATGGAGTTCATGACTTTTTTCAATCGTTCAGTGATGATTTTGGATGCTAACTTGTAGTCAGTGTTTAACAAGGAAATTGGGCGCCAATTTTTTGCGAGGCGCCGATCATCTTTTTTGTGGATGAGTCGTAGGAGGCCCTCGTACTGGCTATCCGCGAGGGAGCCAGCAAGAAAGGCCTCGTTCAAAACAGAAAGGAGAGATTCGCTCAAATCGTTCCAAAAACACGAGTAAAATTCTGTTGGGAGACCATCAGAACCGGGTGACTTGCCGGTCTGAAGGCCTTCCAATGCAGTAAGTAATTCTTTATTAGAAAAAGGGCCTTCACATAGATTGCGCTCATAATCAGTCAGTGAAAATTCGAGGTCGTCAATTATTTCAGTTTGAATTCGCATATCAAGAGGATCTTTGGTGAATAAATTCTTGTAGAAATTGGTTAAAATTCTTTCAAGATCATTTTGAGAATTTCTGAGAACACCGTTCTCGTCAAAAAAAGATTCAAAACTATTCATGTCAGCTCGTTTTTTCTCCAGACGGAAGAAATAGCGTGTTGGTTTCTCGCCTTCTTCGAACCATTGTGCTCGGGAGCGGACTTTAGCTCCTTCGGCTTCTTTCGAGATTAGAGAGGACAATTGGCTTTCCAAATCGCTAATTACACCTGGGTTATTTAAGCGATTAGAATGTAAAGCGTTTTTAGCATGGGTTAATTGCTTAGTAATTAGGATTCTTTTGGCATTTGCTGTTCTCTGTTTACTGATACAGTATGAAATACTTGTTTTGCGGATTTCAATTTTTAGAGCATCCCACCATTCGCGAAGGGAGGCGAATTCGGGGATTTTAAGCTTAAAGTTGTTAATCGATTTTGACATAATGTTTTTAAATTCTACATCTGAGAGTAAAGAGCTGTTGAACTTCCAAATTCCAGGACCGTGATTAGAAGGGTTAGTCGTTAGTTCAATTTTTACAAAGTCATGATCGGATAGGTCGTATACGCATGGAAGAATATTACATTTCGTTACTAGGGTTAAGCCTTTAGCGACGAGAAAGCGGTCAATTCTAGATGTCTGGGTATGGTCTTTGTTAGACCAGGTGAAAGTTACTTTGCGCGGGTTGTTTTTGCGCCAAATGTCTGTAAGTGAGAAGTCAGCACAAAGGGATCGGAGAAGTTTTTGATCAGACAATAGGATGGCGGAACAATTTAATTTATCTAGGACATTGTCTACACAATTAAAGTCTCCCCCGATCACTAGATCCCCTTGGGGGAGAAAGTAATTGTGCAGACAAGAGAAAAAACTTTTACGATCCGAAATAGTATTGGGAGAGTAAATGTTTACTAAATTTAGTTTAGAATTATAGTAGTCAATGAGTAAGCTCAATATTCTTCCTTCGGAATCGGTCAAAAAACGGATAATTTTGCCTGGGAAGTTTAGAGAAAAGAGGATGGCAACACCGGCAGACCTGCCAGTCCCGAAGGACCACAGACGTTTGCCGCGCCAGAGTATTTCGAATTCCTCCGCTTGTTTTTTGCATGAGACATGTGTTTCTTGTAAAAGGATTATGTCACAGTTTGAATAATTTAATTCTTGAATAATTTTTCGACTTTTACTGGAGGACCCGAGTCCTCGCACATTTAGAGAAATTATTTTAAGCTTACTCATTGAATATAAATAAAAAATTAATGTCTGTACCGCCTTCTCCTAGGTTTAGCTCTCTCCCATCCATCATCATCAGTTTCGGAGCCAGAGTAGTCACGGCGGGAAGATCTATCGCGGTCATCGCGGCCGCGATAATAATCTCGATCGTTTCTATCTCTCTCTCTTCTGTCGTCTCTCCGGTCATCTCTTCGTTCTTCTCGATCGTCCCTCCCTCGCTCGTCTCTTCGTTCTCTTGGTCGTTCTCTTCTACCTTCGTCGCGTTGTTGTTCTCGTTGTTTCTCTTGATCTTGTTGTTTCTGTTGTTCTTGCTGTTTCTGCTTTTCTAGTAATTTCTGTTGTTCTTCTTGTTGTCGCTGTTGTTCTCTCTGTTGTTGTATTTTTTTTCTGCCTTTCTTCTCTTTCCTTGGCGCGCTGGGCTCGCTCTTGTTTCTTTTCCTCTTCAGTTTTAGGTGGCGTTGGCTCACTATCGACGTTCGCGCTGAAGAGCAGGAAGGGGCATTGAGGCATGGAATGGTTGTTCGCTAAACAAACGGAACATCTTGGCGAGTCTTTACATTCTTGAGCTCGATGCCCCAGGGCATTCACAATTAAAACAACGGACTGCAGAGCAGTCTTTGGCCATGTGGTCAGTAGCTCCACAATTCCGGCAAGCTTTTGGCTGATTTGGGTACCATATTTTAATAGGTTCACCAGCTATGTTGATGTTGGCAGGGATAGTTCGATGTAGCGCCATTCGAGCCGTTCTTACTCCATTCTCGATATGTTGTGCAATTTTGTCGCGCCGAAATGAAAGGACACGACCGTAGTGGCTGAGTCGGCCAATCACGGCAGTGTCGGGTAGTTCAGCGGGGGCTTCATGGATCTTGACGAGGACCAAACGATTTTCGCAGTCGCCCAAGAACACTTTGAGACCGGCAATCACGACAAAAGGTGTTTCAAGAGCGGCTTCTTTAGCTGCACGGCTCTTAAAAGTCACGATCCAAGATCTATTGGACGTCTTTCTCTGGATTCCTGTGATAGCGCCAATATCGATTTCTGCCGCGTCAAAAGCTTCGAGAATTATTTGCGATGTGACGATTGTATCAACGCTAAAATAAATAGAGCGATCCTTCGTGATTTTACTTTGACTAGGAGCATTCAAGAAAGGCACGGCCTTAAATTTCACACCCTTATTTTCCAGATTTTTCAGTACCTCAGGGATTTCGATTTCCACGTCGGCGTCCCAGGACTGTGAACCTTCTGCCACGCTTGCGTCTACGACGTCTCCTGGATTCGCTGTCGAGTTATCTGTAGTAAACTGGCTGATACTTTCACTTTCCTGGCTGTCCATGTTGACCAATTGCTGCAAAAGCAAGAAAAATAAACTTTTCATAAGCCTTTTAACTTTACCCAAGAGGCCGAGAAGCTTTTAACTTTTTCGGCCTTCTAGGCCTCATCAGTGCAGTTTTTTTTGTTTTTCAGGCGCCCCCGGCCACGGACCCTATAGTGCAATGGTCAGTGCTGCAACGGCCGGACGACATATATACTTAACGGAACCGGAGTGCAATGGTTCCGCCGAGTAACGCCTGAAGGAGGGTACACCAGTACGCCAAAATCGCCCAGGAATCGAACCTGGTCCCCCGGAAGCGCTCCCCGCCTAACGGGGCACCTGAACAGTCGGGGTGTGCAAGGACTGCTGTTGGGTAACGGGTCCCATAATGCAGAGAACTACATGCTATGAGACCCTAACCCGCGTCAGGTAAGTATCAGTGCAGTTTTTTTTTTTTTTTTTTGTTTTTCAGGCGCCCCCGGCCACGGACCCTATAGTGCAATGGTCAGTGCTGCAACGGCCGGACGACATATATACTTAACGGAACCGGAGTGCAATGGTTCCGCCGAGTAACGCCTGAAGGAGGGTACACCAGTACGCCAAAATCGCCCAGGAATCGAACCTGGCCCCCCGGAAGCGCTCCCCGCCTAACGGGGCACCTGAACAGTCGGGGTGTGCAAGGACTGCTGTTGGGTAACGGGTCCCATAATGCAGAGAACTACATGCTATGAGACCCTAACCCGCGTCAGGTAAGTATCAGTGCAGTGCTAATGCTAGGATGGGGGAGAACCGAAACGGTCACCCCAAACGACCCAACCTTTGTGGTATCGTCTAAGCCATGCCAGAGTGCTCAAACTAGAGTAAACCAGCGAGCATGCGCAATTGCAACGGCAATGACTCATCCTAGATAGAGTGCTCAATTTGGACATGAAAGCAAAGCTTTGTATGCCAAAGAGCTATATCTAGTGGAACTCTCAGGCCAACAAAGGCGCACCGCGCCAGGAGGATCGATAGAGATTCGCAGTCCAAATCACGCAGCAAACACGAACGTAGACAATTTAAAAATTGCGAGGATGGACAACTTCTGACGTCAAAAATTTGAAATTTTAATAAAAAATGTTTCGGTCCGAGACCTTCTTCAGTTATTTACAACTTTTTAAATAAAAAAAGAGCATTAAATAAGATCGAAGTGCTAATGATTACGTAATTACAGATAACGACTAATGAACTGGTGCTAATAAAAACATAACAAAAAAACCTAATTACAAAGAAAGCAATGGACAAAATACAAGAAACAAACCCTAAAAACTAAGAGATAAGAATACTAGATATGTTAAAATAAATGGCGTAACCAATTGCAAAGAAGCAATGCGGCAGGCAAAAAAAGGGGAGGCTCACTTTTAACTACAACTGTAAACCGTAACAAAATCTCAAAACAAGGCCTTTGGAGCCCGAAAGGGCAAATTAGCAACAAAATCCCTTGAGGGGCCCTTAAATGATACTAATCAAAATAAGATCCCTTGGCAGGGCCTTTGAGCCCAATCCACACCTATTTAAAGGGCCGACAAAATCCAAGAAAAGGGCCTTTAAACGATCAATTAGTAGCGCCTAATATAAGATGGAAAATTAATTATAGCAAATTCTGCTTTTTCGAATGAAATTCCTTTCTTTTATTTAAACCATGGGGTGCCAAAGACACACACACACACGGCAAAGCCTGGCAAAGCCAACCTTTTGGCTACCTTGCGATTGAGCACTCTACACTGGGGTTGCCATGCACTTAGCCTTCGGGCGAAGCTCATCACCTTAGTTGTGATTTGAGCACTCGCGCATGGCAACGTGTCTGCACTTGGTCCCACAAGTGTAGCGCCCAGGCAATGGTTTAGTCCAGAGCTTGGCCCAGTGTATGCACTGCACTGATGAGACCCACATAGGTCGAAACAGTGTGCACTGTCTGCAGTTAGATAGCTCTCGCTTGGCTTTGCCTTTTGGCTACCTTGCGATTGAGCACTCTACACTGGGGTTGCCATGCACTTAGCCTTCGGGCGAAACTCATCACCTTAGTTGTGATTTGAGCACTCGCGCATGGCAACGTGTCTGCACTTGGTCCCACAAGTGTAGCGCCCAGGCAATGGTTTAGTCCAGAGCTTGGCCCAGTGTATGCACTGCACTGATGAGACCCACATAGGTCGAAACAGTGTGCACTGTCTATATATATATATATATATATATATATATATATATATATATATATATATATATATATAACTAACTGCAGACAGTAATTTTTTTTTTTTTTTTTTTAAATATAAAAGCCTGGAGACCAGGCGGTTTTATTTCGTCAATTATATCTATTTACAATTCTAATTGATTAAAGTATTCGAATTAAATTATGAGTTACTTAGGTAATTACAGGTCTCAATTCACTAATGATATTTTCTCTTACAGGCGGCACGAACAGCGCACGGGCCATAACAGCCCGGAGTAAGCGCACACCTGTAAGAGGTAACAAAGTTCTACTTAAAAGTTTTCTATTTACTAATTACAAAGAGATTTTTCCGACCATGTGGGGCGCAAACAGCGCGCGGGCCTGTAGCTCGGAGTGAGCACCCCTCATGGGCGAGATTTAACAAGTTTTATTATATACAAAGGTTCAGGGGGCAGCAAGAGAGGGGAAGAAGACGGGTTTACCAGCGTCGACCGAACAAAGTACGTTTTTAAGAGACCAAAAATTCCTTAAGGTGTCAGTGTCGTTACTAAGAATTCTGAGTTGGACATCTTTCTTAATTAAGTCCATAACCGCGTTGGAGCTCAAAAGAGAACCTTCGAAGGTAGCTTTATTTCTGGCAAGCCAACACCAATATATGATGGTTGCCTTGAGAAAGTTAGATAAGGATATAGCTATGGTAGATTGGTCTAGGGAAAAAGGGTAGTACATAGATGTAGGGGAGATAGAGAAGGGGGAGTCGAGTAGAACACGGAAAAGGGGGGAGAAATGGTCCCAGACTTTCGCAACTCTGGGACATCCCAAGAAGCAGTGTTCAATAATTTCTGTTTTTCCGCAGATCGCGCATTTGTCATTATTGATGTATCCCCAAGACTTTAGGAGATATCTTACGCGGATCATTCTATGGATCAATAGCTAAATTAGATCGTTCTTCTTGTTCTCAATTAGTTTTAGGCGAGACTTGCGCCACACCCAGGCCCCAACGATTGATGGGGCGGTCCATAGCAGACGCCCAAAAACCGGAGCACCGGGGTGCAACGCAGACGGGCTCAAGCAACAAAAGATATAAATTCTTACTGGTGAGTAAATCAGGTAAGGCACCAGTTTTCTGATGCAAGGTACGGAAATTATCTAAACAAAGCCGGTAGTAATTGGAAGGAAGGAAGGAAGAGGGACCAGAATTGGTGGGAAAAGAAAAACGGGGATCTAGAATAGTTAGCTTATGTCCTAAAAAATATCGAGCTAGGTAATGCCATTTAGATGTGCCAAAGTCATCTCTTAAACTGGAAAAAAACAGAAAGGCGCAGGCTAGCGCACTTAGCTTTAAAATTAACGACGTTGAGGCCCCCAGACGATGGGGGCGCACAACAGCGATCGCGACTAACATTTTCCACTTTTCCTTTCCAGATAAAAGGCCAAATGATCGACTTAAAGCTATCGTGCACCCAACGGGGAGGGGGGATGACTTTAGCAACGTGCCATAAACGGCTTGCGCCTAAAGTATTTACAATTAAGGTCCTACCGATAAAAGACAGGTCTCTTTGTTTCCAAAGATTTAGAACCGAACTTAGTTTGTCTAATTTGGCCCGCCAATTGTCGTCGTCGACATTGACGAGGCCGTTTGAGAAGTAAACACCAAGCACTCTCATTTTAGTGACCCATTTGAGGCCATAGGGAGATTCAATTCTAGCTCGCCATTTTCCTAACCACATTGCTTCAGATTTGGACGTGTTCAGTTTAGCGCCAGATCCTTGTTCAAATTTTGATACGACTCGGAGAAGTGAAGAAAGAGATCTTTCGGATTTTAAGATGCAAGTAGCATCGTCAGCGTACTGGGATATTTTATATTGAAAGCCCCCTGCTCCGGGGAGCAGGAAACCTTCAATATCTTTACAATTACGGATTTGCGTTGATAATACTTCTGAAACTAGCACATAAAGGAGAGGAGATAATGGACATCCCTGTCTCACCCCTCTTCTTAAGTGGACGGGGGGGGACAGGGAGCCATTAACAATGATTCTAGAGAAGGCTTTAGAATAAAATAGTGCGACCCACCCACAAAAGGAGGGACCGAAACCAAATTTACGCAATACTCTCATCATGAATTCGTGGTCAACTCGGTCAAAAGCTTTTTCTTGATCTAAGGAAATGAGAATACCTGGTTTATAAGTTTTTTCAATCATGTCAAGGGCATCATGAGGTAAGGCCAAATTCGAGAAGATAGTGCGGCCGACCACGCCGCACGTTTGGTCTGAATGCACGATGGAGTTCATGACTTTTTTCAATCGTTCAGTGATGATTTTAGATGCTAACTTGTAGTCAGTGTTTAACAAGGAAATTGGGCGCCAATTTTTTGCGAAGCGTCGATCATCTTTTTTGTGGATGAGTCGTAGGAGGCCCTCGTACTGGCTATCTGCGAGGGAGCCAGCAAGAAAGGCGCCGTTCAAAACTGAAAGGAGAGATTCGCTCAAATCATTCCAAAAACACGAATAAAATTCTGTTGGGAGACCATCAGAGCCGGGTGACTTGCCGGTCTGAAGACGTTCCAATGCAGTAAGTAATTCTTTATCAGAAAAAGGGCCTTCACATAGATTGCGCTCATAATCAGTCAGTGAAAATTCGAGGTCGTCAATTATTTCAGTTTGAATTCGCATATCAAGAGGATCTTTGGTGAATAAATTCTTGTAGAAATTGGTTAAAATTCTTTCAAGATCATTTTGAGAATTTCTGAGAACACCGTCCTCGTCAAAAAAGATTCAAAACTATTCATGTCAGCTCGTTTTTTCTCCAGACGGAAGAAATAGCGTGTTGGTTTCTCGCCTTCTTCGAACCATTGTGCTCGGGAGCGGACTTTAGCTCCTTCGGCTTCTTTCGAGATTAGAGAGGACAATTGGCTTTCCAAGTCGCTAATTACACTTGGTGTATTTAGGCGATTAGAATGTAAAGCGTTTTTTGCTCGGGTTAATTGCTTAGTACTTAGGATTCTTTTGGCATTTGCTGTTCTCTGTTAACGGGTACAGTATGAAATACTTGTTTTGCGGATTTCAATTTTTAGAGCATCCCACCATTCGCGAAGGAAGGCGAATTCGGGGATTTTAAACTTAAAGTTGTTAATCGATTTTGACATAATGTTTTTAAATTCTACATCTGAGAGTAAAGAGCTGTTGAACTTCCAAATTCCAGGACCGTGATTAGAAGGGTTAGTCGTTAGTTCGATTTTTACAAAGTCATGATCGGATAGGTCGTATACGCATGGAAGATTATTACATTTCGTTACTAGGGTTAAGCCTTTAGCGACGAGAAAGCGGTCAATTCTAAATGCCTGGGTATGGTCTTTGTTAGACCAGGTGAAAGTTGCTTTGCGCGGGTTGTTTTTGCGCCAAATGTCTGTAAGTGAGAAGTCAGCACAAAGGGATCGGAGAAGTTTTTGATCAGACAATGGGATGGCGGAACAATTTAATTTATCTAGGACATTGTCTACACAATTAAAGTCTCCCCCGATCACTAGATCCCCTTGGGGGAGAAAGTAATTGTGCAGACAAGAGAAAAAACCTTTGCGATCCGAAATAGCATTGGGAGAGTAAATGTTTACTAAATTTAGTTTAGAATTATAGTAGTCAATGAGTAAGCTCAATATTCTTCCGTCAGAATCGGTCAAAAAACGAATAATTCTGCCTGGGAAGTTTAAAGAAAAAAGGATGGCAACACCGGCAGACCTGCCAGTCCCGAAGGACCACAGACATTTGCCGCGCCAGAGTGTTTCGAATTCCTCCGCTTGTTTTTTTCCATGAGACATGTGTTTCTTGTAAAAAGATTATGTCACAGTTTGAATAATTTAATTCTTGAATAATTTTCCTACTTTTTCTAGAAGACCCCAGTCCTCGCACATTTACAGAAATTATTTTAAGCTTATTCATCGAGTTTGGTTAATAAATAAATAAGCAAATTAATAGATAAACTAATATCTGTACCGCCTTCTCCTGACTCTTTCCCATCCGTCGTCGCTATCAGTATCTGAATAATCGCGGCGAAAAGATCTGTCTCGGTCTTCGCGCTTGCGATAGCGGTCACGGTCGCCTCTTCTCTCTTCCCGCTCATCTCTTCGATCATTCTTTCGGTCACCTCGCCGTTCGTTCCCTCGCTCATCTCGCCGTTCATCCCCTCGCTCGTCTCGCCGTTCATCTCTTCGCTCATCCCGCCGTTCATCCCTTCGCTCGTCTTTTCTTTCTGAGTCCTTTTGTCGCTTGTCGCGTCCCTCAGGGGGCTGTTTCCTTTCTTCCTTCGTTTGCTTCTTTCGCTCTTCGTCCTGTTTACGTTTGTCTTCCTTTTCGCGTTTTTCCTTCATGCGTTTCCGTCGTTCATCCCGCTCCATTTTCTTCTGTTCCTCCGTTTTCTCTACCTTCGCACCGGCATCAATATTTGCGCTGAAGAGAACAAACGGGCAGCTGTCAATGAGATGTTCGTCTGACAAACAAACTGAACATTTAGCCCCTTCCTCGCAATCTTCGGAACGGTGGCCAGGGCGCTCACAGTTAAAGCAACGAACTGTTGAGCATTCCCTGGCCAAATGGCTCTCATCACCGCAGTTTCTACACGATTTAGGCTGGTTCGGGTACCAGATACGTATCGTCTCACCGGCCACGCGGATAGTATTTGGGATCTTGTGGGCGATATTCATTCTGGCCGTTCGCACTCCGTTTTCGATATGTTGCGCGATTAGATCACGGCGGAAGCTGAGGACACGGCCATAGTGGCTAAGGCGGCCAATTAAGGCCGTATCCGGCAGCTCCGCTGGCGCCTCATATATTTTCACAATTGCAAGACGGTTCTCGCAGTCGCCAAGAAAGGTTTTCAGCCCCTCGGTCTCAACGTAGGGGGTTTCAAGAGCAGCCTCCTTCGCCGCTCGCGATACAAAAGAGACTACCCAGGACTTGTTCGAACTTTTCTTCTGGATGGTGGCGATTGAATCAATGTCAATGCCAGCGGCATCAAAGCTCTCCAAAATAGTCTGGGAGGTAACCAAGGTATCCACGGAAAAATACACTGACCGGTCTTTGATGATCTTGGTTTGCCCTGAGCCCATAAATGGTACGCCTCTAAAACGCACACCACTGTTTTCAAGGAGTTTTAAGGCCTCCGGGACATTAAGCTCGGACGCTGTTGCCCAGGTTCCGTCGGTGGTACTGGTGAACTGCTCATTAAATTGGCTCTCCTGGCTTTCCATTATCAAAACTGAAAGAAAAAAGAGAATACTGATTTTTATAGGCTAAAAGGCCGAGAAGCTTATAACTTTTTTTTTTTTAAAAATATAAAAGCCTGGAGACCAGGCGGTTTTATTTCGTCAATGATATCTATTTACAATTCTAATTGATTAAAGTATTCGAATTAAATTATGAGTTACTAATGACATTTTTTCTTACAGGCGGCACGAACAGCGCACGGGCTATAACAGCCCGGAGTAAGCGCCCACCTGTAAGAGCTAACAAAGTTCTATTTACAAGTTTTCTATTTATAAAGTTCTATTTACTATTTACAAAGAGTTTTGTCCCGACCATGTGGGGCGCAAACAGCGCGCGGGCCTGTAGCCCGGAGTAAGGACCCCTCATGGGCGAGGTTTAACAAGTTTTATTATATACAAAGGTTCAGGGGGGAGCAAGAGAGGGAAAGAAGACAGGTTTACCAGCATCGGCCGAACAAAATGCGTTTTTAAAAGACCAAAAATTCCTTAAGGTATCAGTGTCGCTGCTAAGAATTCTGAGTTGGACATCTTTTTTAATTAAGTCGATAATCGCGTTGGAGCTCAAAAGAGAACCTTCGAAGGTAGCTTTATTTCTGGCAAGCCAACACCAATATATGATGGTTGCCTTGAGAAAGTTAGATAAGGATATACTGGTGGTAGATTGGTCTAGGGAAAAGGGGTAATAGATAGAGGTAGGGGAGATAGAGAAGGGGGAGTCGAGTAGAACACGAAAAAGGGGAGAGAAATAGTCCCAGACTTTCACAACTCTGGGACATCCCAAGAAACAGTGTTCAATAGTTTCTGTTTTACCGCAGATCGCGCATTTGTCATTATTGATGTATCCCCAAGACTTTAGGAGATATCTTACGCGGATCATTCTATGGATCAATAGCCAAATTAGATCGTTCTTCTTGTTCTCAATTAGCTTTAGGCGAGACTTGCGCCACACCCAGGCCCAACGATTGATGGGGCGGTCCATAGCAGACGCCCAAAAACCGGAGCACCGGGGTGCAACGCAGACGGGGTCAAGCAACAAAAGATATAAATTCTTACTGGTGAGTAAATCAGGTAAGGCACCAGTTTTCTGATGCAAGGTACGGAAATTATCTAAACAAAGCCGGTAGTAATTGGAAGGAAGGAAGAGGGGCCAGAATTTGTGGGAAAAGAAAAACGGGGATCTAGAATAGTTAGCTTATGTCCTAAAAAATATCGAGCTAGGTAATGCCATTTGGATGTGCCAAAGTCATCTCTTAAACTGGAAAAAACAGAAAGGCGCAGGCTAGCGCACTTAGCTTTAAAATTAACGACGTTGAGGCCCCCAGAGGATGGGGGCGCACAACAGCGATCGCGACTTACATTTTCCATTTTTCCTTTCCAGATAAAAGGCCAAATGATCGACTTAAAGCTATCGTGCACCCAACGGGGTGGGGGGATGACTTTAGCAACGTGCCATAAACGGCTTGCGCCTAAAGTGTTTACAATTAAGGTTCTACCGATAAAAGACAGGTCTCTTTGTTTCCAAAGATTTAGAACCGAACTTAGTTTGTCTAATTTGGCCCGCCAATTGTCGTCGTCGACATTGACGAGGCCGTTTGAGAAGTAAACACCAAGCACTCTCATTTTAGTGACCCATTTAAGGCCATAGGGAGATTCAATTCTAGTTCGCCATTTTCCTAACCACATTGCTTCAGATTTGGACGTGTTCAGTTTAGCGCCAGATCCTTGTTCAAATTTTGATACGACTCGGAGAAGTGAAGAAAGAGATCTTTCGGATTTTAAGATGCAAGTAGCATCGTCAGCGTACTGGGATATTTTGTATTGAAGGCCCCCTGCTCCGGGGAGCAGGAAACCTTCAATATCTTTACAATTACGGATTTGCGTTGATAATACTTCTGAAACTAGCACATAAAGGAGAGGAGATAATGGGCATCCTTGTCTCACCCCTCTTCTTAAGTGGACAGGGGGGGACAGGGAGCCATTAACAATGATTCTAGAGAAGGCTTTAGAATAAAATAGTTCGACCCACCCACAAAAGGAGGGGCCGAAACCAAATTTACGCAATACTCTCATCATGAATTCGTGGTCAACTCGGTCAAAAGCTTTTTCTTGATCTAAGGAAATGAGAATACCTGGTTCATTAGTTTTGTCAATCATGTCAAGGGCATCACGAAGTAAGGCCAAATTTGAGAAGATAGTGCGGCCGACCACGCCGCACGTTTGGTCTGAATGCACGATGGAGTTCATGACATTTTCAATCGTTCAGTGATGATTTTAGATGCTAACTTGTAGACAGTGTTTAACAAGGAAATTGGGCGCCAATTTTTTGCGAGGCGTCGATCATCTTTTTTGTGGATGAGTCGTAGGAGGCCCTAGTACTGGCTATCCGCGAGGGAGCCAGCAAGAAAGGCCTCGTTCAAAACAGAAAGGAGAGATTCGCTCAAATCGTTCCAAAAACACGAGTAAAATTTTGTTGGGAGACCATCAGAACCGGGTGACTTGCCGGTCTGAAGGCCTTCCAATGCAGTAAGTAATTCTTTATTAGAAAAAGGGCCTTCACATAGATTGCGCTCACAATCAGTCAGTGAAAATTCGAGGTCGTCAATTATTTCAGTTTGAATTCGCATATCAAGAGGATCTTTGGTGAATAAATTCTTGTAGAAATTGGTTAAAATTCTTTCAAGATCATTTTGAGAATTTCTGAGAACACCGTTCTCGTCAAAAAAAGATTCAAAACTATTCATGTCAGCTCGTTTTTTCTCCAGACGGAAGAAATAGCGTGTTGGTTTCTCGCCTTCTTCGAACCATTGTGCTCGGGAGCGGACTTTAGCTCCTACGGCTTCTTTCGAGATTAGAGAGGACAATTGGCTTTCCAAATCGCTAATTACACCTGGGTTATTTAAGCGATTAGAATGTAAAGCGTTTTTAGCATGGGTTAATTCCTTAGTAATTAGGATTCTTTTGGCATTTGCTATTCTCTGTTTACGGATACAGTGTGAAATACTTGTTTTGCGGATTTCAATTTTTAGAGCATCCCACCATTCGCGAAGGGAGGCGAATTCGGGAATTTTAAGCTTAAAGTTATTAATCGATTTTGACATAATGTTTTTAAATTCTACATCTGAGAGTAAAGAGCTGTTGAACTTCCAAATTCCAGGACCGTGATTAGAAGGGTTAGTCGTTAGTTCAATTTTTACAAAGTCATGATCGGATAGGTCGTATACGCATGGAAGAATATTACATTTCGTTACTAGGGTTAAGCCTTTAGCGACGAGAAAGCGGTCAATTCTAGATGCCTGGGTATGGTCTTTGTTAGACCAGGTGAAAGTTACTTTGCGCGGGTTGTTTTTGCGCCAAATGTCTGTAAGTGAGAAGTCAGCACAAAGGGATCGGAGAAGTTTTTGATCAGACAATAGGATGGCGGAACAATTTAATTTATCTAGGACATTGTCTACACAATTAAAGTCTCCCCCGATCACTAGATCCCCTTGGGGGAGAAAGTAATTGTGCAGACAAGAGAAAAAACTTTTACGATCCGAAATAGTATTGGGAGAGTAAATGTTTACTAAATTTAGTTTAGAATTATAGTAGTCAATGAGTAAGCTCAATATTCTTCCTTCGGAATCGGTCAAAAAACGGATAATTTTGTCTGGGAAGTTTAGAGAAAAGAGGATGGCAACACCGGCAGACCTGCCAGTCCCGAAGGACCACAGACATTTGCCGCGCCAGAGTATTTCGAATTCCTCCGCTTGTTTTTTGCATGAGACATGTGTTTCTTGTAAAAGGATTATGTCACAGTTTGAATAATTTAATTCTTGAATAATTTTTCGACTTTTATTGGAGGACCCGAGTCCTCGCACATTTAGAGAAATTATTTTAAGCTTACTCATTGAATATAAATAAAAAATTAATGTCTGTACCGCCTTCTCCTAGGTTTAACTCTCTCCCATCCATCATCATCAGTTTCGGAGCCAGAGTAGTCACGGCGGGAAGATCTATCGCGGTCATCGCGGCCGCGATAATAATCTCGATCGTTTCTATCTCTCTCTCTTCTGTCGTCTCTCCGGTCATCTCTTCGTTCTTCTCGATCGTCCCTCCCTCGCTCGTCTCTTCGTTCTCTTGGTCGTTCTCTTCTACCTTCGTCGCGTTGTTGTTCTCGTTGTTTCTCTTGATCTTGTTGTTTCTGTTGTTCTTGCTGTTTCTGCTTTTCTAGTAATTTCTGTTGTTCTTCTTGTTGTCGCTGTTGTTCTCTCTGTTGTTGTAGTTTTTTCTGCCTTTCTTCTCTTTCCTTGGCGCGCTGGGCTCGCTCTTGTTTCTTTTCCTCTTCAGTTTTAGGTGGCGTTGGCTCACTGTCGACGTTCGCGCTGAAGAGCAGGAAGGGGCATTGAGGCATGGAATGGTTGTCCGCTAAACAAACGGAACATCTTGGCGAGTCTTTACATTCTTGAGCTCGATGCCCAGGGCATTCACAATTAAAACAACGGACTGCAGAGCAGTCTTTGGCCATGTGGTCAGTAGCTCCACAATTCCGGCAAGCTTTTGGCTGATTTGGGTACCATATTTTAATAGGTTCACCAGCTATGTTGATGTTGGCAGGGATAGTTCGATGTAGCGCCATTCGAGCCGTTCTTACTCCATTCTCGATATGTTGTGCAATTTTGTCGCGCCGAAATGAAAGGACACGACCGTAGTGGCTGAGTCGGCCAATCACGGCAGTGTCGGGTAGTTCAGCGGGGGCTTCATGGATCTTGATGAGGACCAAACGATTTTCGCAGTCGCCCAAGAACACTTTGAGACCGGCAATCACGACAAAAGGTGTTTCAAGAGCGGCTTCTTTAGCTGCACGGCTCTTAAAAGTTACGATCCAAGATCTATTGGACGCCTTTCTCTGGATTCCGGTGATAGCGTCAATATCGATTTCTGCCGCGTCAAAAGCTTCGAGAATTATTTGCGATGTGACGATTGTATCAACGCTAAAATAGATAGAGCGATCCTTCGTGATTTTACTTTGACTAGGAGCATTCAAAAAAGGCACGGCCTTAAATTTCACACCCTTATTTTCCAGATTTTTCAGTACCTCAGGGATTTCGATTTCCACGTCTGCGTCCCAGGACTGTGAACCTTCTACCACGCTTGCGTCTACGACGTCTCCTGGATTCGCTGTCGAGTTATCTGTAGTAAACTGGCTGATATTTTCACTTTCCTGGCTGTCCATGTTGACCAATTGCTGCAAAAGCAAGAAAAACAAACTTTTCATAAGCCTTTTAACTCAAGAGGCCGAGAAGCTTTTTACTGTTTCGGCCTTCTGGGCCTCATCAGTGCAGTTTTTTTTTTTTTTTTTTTTTTTTGTCTTTCAGGCGCCCCCGGCCACGGACCCATTAGTGCAATGGTCAGTGCTGCAACGGCCGGACGACATATATACTTAACGGAACCGGAGTGCAATGGTTCCGCCGAGTAACGCCTGAAGGAGGGTACACCAGTACGCCAAAATCGCCCAGGAATCGAACCTGGCCCCCCGCAAGCGCTCCCCGCCTAACGGGGCACCTGAACAGTCGGGGTGTGCAAGGACTGCTGTTGGGTAACGAGTCCCATAATGCAGAGAACTACATGCTATGAGACCCTAACCCGCGTCAGGTAAGTATCAGTGCAGTTTTTTTTTGTTTTTCAGGCGCCCCCGGCCACGGACCCTATAGTGCAATGGTCAGTGCTGCAACGGCCGGACGACATATATACTTAACGGAACCGGAGTGCAATGGTTCCGCCGAGTAACGCCTGAAGGAGGGTACACCAGTACGCCAAAATCGCCCAGGAATCGAACCTGGCCCCCCGGAAGCGCTCCCCGCCTAACGGGGCACCTGAACAGTCGGGGTGTGCAAGGACTGCTGTTGGGTAACGAGTCCCATAATGCAGAGAACTACATGCTATGAGACCCTAACCCGCGTCGGGGAGAACCGAGACGTTCACCCCAAACGACCCAACCTTTGTGGTATCGTCTAAGCCATGCCAGGGTGCTCAAACTAGTGTAAACTAGTGAGCATGCGCAAATGCAGCAGCAATGGCTCATCCTAGATAGAGTGCTCAATTTGGACATGAAAGCAAAGCTTTGTATGCCAAAGAGCTATATCTAACTGCAGACAGTACTGTTTCGGCCGTCTGGGCTTTATCAGTGCAGTGCTGGATATATCAACAAAGTTGAAATGGTAAATTAGCCACCGTAATGATTAAAAAAGCTGACGTTTCGAGCGTTAGCCCTTCGTCGGAGCGAATAGAGGAATTGTGGGTTGTGTGTGCTTTTAAAGGCAGAAAATGGAGCTACGTTATTGGTGGGAGCATGGCAATGAGAAAAACATAAATAAATTAGTGGAATTAGAAGCGTTCCTTGATCCCCGTGGGATTTAGACTGCCGGTTTGAAAGATGAGCTTTTGTTCGAGATTTTTACGGCTTTCCGTGCCACCTAAGTGCAAGGAAAGACCGCAGATTGCCATGTGTTGCTTAGAATGATTAGGTAAATTAAAATGTCTAGCGACTGGTTTCGATCTGTCGTTGTCATTCCTTTCCACGTCTCGAAGGTGTTCTCGGAATCGGTCACCTAGTCTTCTGCCTGTTTCGCCGATGTATATCTTTTTGCAATAAGTGCAAGTTATGCAATCGATTACATTGGCGGAGGTGCACGTGAAGTGATCGGTGATCTTAATGGATCGTTTAGGTCCCGATATTTTATCAGTGTTGTGAATGAAAGGACACGTTTTTCATCGTGCACGAGCGCATTTAAAAGTGCCTGGTTGGTCATTAGTCTGAAAAGAACTTCTGACCAAAAATTTGCCTATGTTTTTGTCGCGTTTGAATGAAATGAGCAGAGACTACGAAAAGATAGTGCTTGTCTCTGGATCGTTTTGAAGTAATTTAAAGTTTTTAAGAATGATGGATTTAACTGAGTGGTTGTGAGGGTGAAACGTGAGAGTGAATGGAATGCGGTCGGAATCTTCCTTATGCGACGTTTTTTTAGTGCTGAATGTCGATCAATAAGTTGAGCGCGGTGGTAACCCGCCTGAACGACGGAAACAGGGTAACCACGTTTATCGAAGAACTGGCACATTGACTCTGATTTGTGGCGGAAATCAGAGTCATCACTACATAAACGACGAAGTCTTAGAAACTGAGAAAAAGGAAGGAATTCTTAACGTGAGATGGATGCGAAGACGAATATAACAAGTAATTATGCGAGTCTGTAGGTTTGTAATACACACTAGTGAAACCAGTCGCTAGACATTTTAATTTACCTAATCATTCTAAGCAACAAATGGCAATCTGCGGTTTTTCCTTGCACTTAGGTGGCACGGAAAGCCGTAAAAATCTCGAACAAAAGCTCATCTTTCAAACCGGCAGTCTAAATCCCACAGGGATCAAGGAACGCTTTTCATTCCACTAATTTATTTATGTTTTTCTCATTGCCATGCTCCCACCAATAACGTAGCTCCATTTTCTGCCTTTGAAAGCACACACAACCCACAATTCCTCTATTCGCTCCGACGAAGGGCTAACGCTCGAAACGTCAGCTTTTGTAATCATTACGGTGGCTAATTTACCATTTCAACTTTGTTGATATATCCAAATTATTTCGTTACTCCTACCGACGCAGTCCCAAACAGTTTCTTTCGAAACTATTAGCCTTTATTCATTTGTAATAAATGCAGCCACGAGAATTATTTGAAACACCAATAGCACAGCGCATTTACATACTGGGAGATATATATTCAATAATACTATCCTAAGTTGAATTTCGGTCATGAGTACACACACAAAAAAAAAAAAAAACAATTCTGTACCTCTATTATATTTGGATAGTTAATAGAATTATCGAGATATGGTTCAATCGTAGACGAGTTGATAAATCAGTCATTATTCTTTACAAATTACAATTGTTATTATAAATTGTATTCACCATCTGTCTTCTCATTGGCTAAACGCCCACAGTTATTTCTGGGAAACAGCGCAACCTACAGATTATTCACTAATCTGTACCTACAGATTCGTGAATAGTCTGTAGGTTGCGCGCGCAATGCATGATTTCCGGTGGAGCAATATCAAGTTCACGGACAGCGAAGTAAGAATGGCATCTCGATTTGCTTAACCGGCCCAGCGAGAAATTGAGAAATTAATTGAAGATAAAGACTCGGAAAATACTAAAATAATGTATAAAGGTCTTGGTTATTGTTATTAGCCTCAGCCTTCGGCTTCGGCTGATAACACTTAACTCGACCTTGATTATTCCGTATATCACAAAAACCTCATCCAATAATTGTTTAAAAATGGTTGAAATCACAGCGTAGCTATTCTTAACAGAATTCATCGTGATTACAATGCAGAGGTTTTACACTAGCTCACGAAGTTTACAATATCTTGACAGTTCAGTGATATATATCAGTACATGTTTCGTCACATTTATATTCTTTATACAGGCCCTCATTCAAATCAGCTTGCAGCTGAACTGGGCCAGCATTGTTAAATGTTGCCGGTAAATAACTAAATGAAATAACTGAAAAGGGTAGTGCGAGTTACCTTTACTCATCATTAAATTATCGTTGTAAGATTCCTCTTGTAATATTGCCACGCGAAATAATTTGTAAAAAACTATTAAATAAAACATTCATAAGAATCACTGACTGTCTTGCAATAGTTGTCATAATTTTTTATTAGACTGGATGATTTGAATTGGTTAACGATTTCGTTATTCCTTTGAATCAGGTGATTCTAAAACACTTAAACTTTCCCAAGGTATGGTAACCCATTCTCGTCAAATTGTTCTGGTTTCTCAAAATCTGTGTCTCCGAACCTCAACTGCTTAACTGGCAGATGTGTCATGCTAGTAAGGACACCACTATCTTCACGCCATACATTGTCATTCATATGACAGTTACACTGCATACTGGTTTGTGCACACGTGTTGTTCATTCCGCAAGCGCACTTGTGACTGCCACGTGCTGCACTACTCCAGTAGGTCATTACATCAGAATCACGTGAAACCCAAAAGCCATCTTTCAATGTAGAACCAAGACACTCGTACTTAATAAACTGCTCACACTGCTGGGAAACGTTGACGAGACTCACCAATTGAGATATGCTCGCTCCTTTATAGGATATATTTCGCGAGTAGGATCCCGGGTATGAGTAATTGTCTACCAATGTCCTGTTTTCGCTGTCGTGACTTATGACAGTCACGCCAACTCTGTCTTTGTCACTCATGTCACAGGTGACGAGGAAAGGCAGCAATCCTCCTTCACCATCAGGATCTATCAGACAGATTCCGCTTTTCGCTTTCGGATCGAGCTTTTTTAAGTCACTGCACGATCTTGATAATACTGTGAAAAGAAATAAACCTGAACGTGCGAAGTTGCCCAAGCTGTCTGAGGAAGTTTTTAGTTAAAAAGATCAAGAAAGATATCGACCCAACCATCTGAACTCTCAAAGTTCCTCTCTACCCTTTGGAGTGTTGGTTAGTATCAGAAAACTGAGAAACATATCCCTGGGATGGGGGATTACGTATTATGAACTAGTAAGAGGGGCCATAGTGCACCCTATCTCGTAGGAACAAACTTGAACCTGACAAAGTTTTTCTTAAAGAGCCCATTTTATCGTTGCAAACGAATATGCTTTTTCTATGGAGGGCGAAGTGATCGATTCAGTAACTATCTTACATTTCTGATGAATTATTATCTTTTGTCTCACAATTAAAACTCGATTAAGTCACGTTATTACATTGCTCACAGCGCCCGTGAGCTAGATAAAGCGAATCCTGTGTTCTGATTGGCTACTCGAGCGGGCAAGATGGGCCTATCTTGCCTGCTCGGAATTGCTCGCATTGATCCCGCACAACAAAAACATACAACTAGAACTACGTTTGTAACTCTTGGACAATTTTGGCGATGGAAACGCAAAAATGTGGCAGAGGATAGTCAAAATAGTAGAACAGAAACGACTCTCGTGAGTTTGATGTGTTACAAACACAGTTGGCTTTTATTCCCCGCTCTCGAAGTAAGCAAGTCATTCTCACGCTTAATAAAGCGAACTGATCTTTTTGCAATATAATAAATCATTTATTAACCAAGCTTGTTCGGTCAAGATGGCTGGATATTAGCCTCGTTCTTTTTTTACATTTTTATGGACCTAAACTTTGCCTTGGTCCATAAAAATGCAGAAGAACTCGCCAAACATCTAGCCATCTTGACCGCGAGCTTGGTCAATAAAGCAAATGTATAGTCACGCGTCAGTGACCAATGCTAGCTGATTCTATTTGACATGCTTATCATTTTCAGCTTGATTTCAAGTGCAAACAACTTCCTTCGGGGTTTTAGCTATGAGAACTTATAGGTAGATGACTTTTTGTGCCCATCAACAAAATTTTCTTCTGTTTTGAGAATATATGTTGATCACAGATCAGGCACAACTAGATTTTTAAAATCACAGAATTTTACAGTACCACTGCAGTTTGCTCCAGCATATCCAGGAACACAAACGCATCGAAACCCTTTGCTGGTGAAACAAACTTGGCAAGTTCCGTTATTGACACAAGGGCTGCTACTACAGAGATTCTGTTCAAAAGCGAAAAAACAACGCACTGATTAAAAAAACAAAAAATAAAGAACAAAAAAAGAACAAAATTATGGAAAACTTACAACCAAGGTTTTTTAAACCATTTGACGAAACGTCTGTATTAGCCGTTGTTTTTTCTTTTCTCTCAAACAGTCGACAATGAACATCTGCAGGATGTATTATTTGTAGATTTAAAATATGGCATGGGCATGAACTATAACTCTCAATTTTTAGCTTAGAGTATACGAACGAAAAAAAAAAGACGAGCCAATTAAAAAAAATCTAAATTCGTAAGGATTTCTCGACGACGAGTGAAATAAGCGAAAGAAACCATTACTTAATAAACAAAATTGCTAATATGGTATTGCTTCCATGGTATGTCCCTACCTGTGCAGCCTCCACAAAAGGGGAACACGATTTCGGAGAAAATGGCAAAATCAGAGACGATTAACGGCGTCTGTCGGTCAAATTTATACAAAGATGCCATTTCCATAAGGTTGAATCAGTCACATCTGGAAAGCGCCAAAGTAAATGAAGGTTTCAGCTTCCTTTTTGCACGAATTATGACTTCAACTTATTATAACAGCTTGGCGGACTACTGTTATTGTTTTGGTGAAGCCCCGCAAACCGCTTCTAGAGAAGTTTAATTTTTTTTAACAATATGCCACTGGGTTATGGACAGTTGTACAAACGCCCACACTTAACCGCTTTGGTATTCATCTTCTCATGATCCGAACTAATTTATTGGTTTCAATTTTGATGCTACTCAAATAAGGGAAGACATGCGTTACGTCGCCTCGGTAAATTATCAATGAATTCCTGATTCTAATTTCCTGTCGAGCACCTAACTAGAACTTTCCGAAACGGAGTGGTTGACGAGTGGTAGGGATGCTGGAACGCGATTCTGGAACGCGATTATCACTTTTAAGGCGGTTGACAATTTTGCTTCGCCGCAATAAATTTCCTTCCCAAAGGAAAACGGCCTCCCGCGCTCGAAACAATCCATGTGATTATAATTTTTATGGAGTGCAAGTTCACATTTAAACAAATAACAAACACGTCTTGTATCGCATGACGCCAATGTCCTCCGATGGTGAAACAGGTTACTCCGTTCCACGAACTAAGTTAGCACATAAGAAAATTATGAAAATATTCTGGTCCTAAAATGAATCGAAAACCTCCCTCAACAAGGCAAAACGAATGATAACTCAAGGGGGAGGGGGGGTGGATTTTTTTTCACAAATGCCTCCTGACTGAATGTCCTGAATATCGCAGTCTCAGGTAATCTTGAAAAGTGACGTTTTCCCATTTATCTCAATTTGTGTAAGGTGTCATTGACAAAGCTAGGAAAAGCAACTGTTTGTTGCGCAGGAAAGCTCGACCCTCCAACTGTTTTACATCTTTTCATTAGACTCTTCAACTAATTGAAAGAAGCAGGTGATAAACAAATTGTGACTACCATTTTCACCGTAACGAACATGATGCTTTCGGAATTTATGCTTCTCCCCATCATGATGACCAGGACATATGGCACGAACATTGAAATTTAAAATATGACCAATTTCGAAAAGGAACTAATTTTACCCAGGCTAGCAGAGCATCTAATAGCGAAATTCTTTTTTTTTTTCTGCTTTTTTATAATTCTTTTTAGGAATGAGACACGCACGGCCTCTCTCGCCTTTTGAATTTGAATATGTACCTTTTTTGCGCACCTCTTCCCGCGCGTGTTTCATCTCCCGCGTCTCACACTGCCTCCGCTCACCTGAAACACGCAAAAGATAAAACACCACGCCTATTCTGTAGGCTTTCCTGATTTTTCACGGAAGAAACTTTAAGTCTCTCGTTACCCAGTAATCAGGTCCTTCAAATTTTCTTTTAGGGCGTCGTAATCACACGCCATTGCAAATGTCCGATAAAACATTTCTACTAGTGGGTGGAGATCCGCTAAAAGGGTGAAGGAACTTCAGTTGATATCTATTTTGAGGAACTGAAAAAGCTAAGAACTGTTGTCACAAAGTTGCTTTAAGAATAACGCAAAGTAAAAGAAAAATAGACACTTACCACAACAACCATGGCAAGATGGAAATACAACTCCAGATAAAAAGCAGAGAAAAGAAACTGCAGTCACAATATCGAGTTCAAAGTTATATAGAGGAGACATTCCTCAAAGTAAAGATGCAAGAAAAGTCGATTACAACGGAGTATAGAGCAATAAACTAACTAAACCTCATAAAACTACGACAGGTGTACACACTTAAAAATGTTCATCAAACTTCACATCGCAGACAAAGTTCTGCCATTTTCGAACAATAATTGAATTCCTTTTTCTTTTGTCAATTTTTAAACTTTCGATAACTGATCGATTATTCGCACTTATTTCAGGTGAATAAATGATCTCAGTGGGCGCAATTAAAGTGGGCCCAGAAATGAGTAAACTCCTCATGATTAACGCAAAACAACATCCATGATGGGAGTATTTAACTCTTTGAATCTCAAGTTTAAATTCCCATTTTCTCTAACATGTGTTTTTGTTGGCTAACGCTAATAACATAGTGTTACATTCAGCATCTCTGATGCTGAAATGTATTTTTTTTTTCCTTAAATTATTCTTTACCCATTGATTCCAGAATATAAGTTGAAATATTAAGAAAAGCTTTGAGTAGCGATCACTGCCGGGAGTTAAACTGAGCTACAAACGTAGATACAAACGTAGATTTCATTTTTTCAATGTTCTGGTTTAATTCGCGATTTACAACTGTATGAGTATTCAAAACATCAGAGACCAGTACATTTTACGTTTCAATAACCTTAAGTTTATTTTATTTCATTTAAAGACAGAAAAGATGTTGATTACTAAAATTTGCATAACAGGTCACTAAGGGGATATTGCCAATTCTTTACATGTCGTACATGAGTCTCGTCACAGATTCCAACGCGCTATTAACTGAGTTGCTGGCATTTTTAACATTCAAAGTTCCGAGCAGAAACATATTTTCACTGATATAAGGGTCTAATAGAAACCGCAAAACCGCAAAAAAAAAAAAAAAAAAAAACCCGATCATAACCAAAAACCGCATGCAAAACCGTCTAAATTGATAGATTTACACATCTCAGTTGTCAAAATCCCAATCGATCTGAAACTGTGGTTACAAGTGGATCAACATCGGTTTCGCGGCTATTCGAGATAGGCAGAGGCGTATGACTTCTGCTCAGATCGAAGAGAAACCAGAAACCCAATATGAAAAACCGAAAAAACACATCGGATACCAAATCCGAGTACCCGTCAAAATTTTTGACGAAAACCGAAAACAAAATGCTGAAAACGGATAATCCACAAAACGCAATGTACACTAAATCCGAAGAAACGACGTTTTTTGGCACAAAAACCGAAAAACCGATCTAAAAAATGGCAGTTAGAAAATAAGGAATCTGGAACCGGAACCGGAATACTTGGAATATCTGGAATAGCTGGATTACCCGGAATACCCGGAATTCCCAGAATGACCGAACAATAATAAATTTAAAAAAAAAAAAGGAAATTAATAAATGAATAAGAATATTGATAATTAAAAATTGAGGGTAAGTTCACAACTTAATTAGACAATTTAATACGAAAATTTTTCTAAAGTTCCCATAAAAAAAAACATTTACCAGCACTGTTCATGAAGATGCACGTAATAAAATTAAGAACAAGTCTGCGTCAGGCCAGTAGCCCATACAGCCTAAGCGACGAAATATTTGTACTCTCCCTCCTCCCTGGATGGGATGCTAGTCCATCATATGGTCACTCCCCTATAATGAGATGCATTTATGCAAATGAGTGAACATGCGCGTTGTTGGAGTGTTAGCGAGTGTGCCAGAGAGTGTTCCACGTGCTCGATCAGTAGTTGAGTTATCCTGTAATTCAAGTCTTAATCATCGGAATAAATTCATTTAGCAACCCATTCAGAGTCATTACATGGTACCAGGAGTGAAACTATGGCACTTAGCGGCGTCGACGTGCCTTTTATCCCACATGCACACATTCTTCTGTCAGCTGCTGCTTTATCCCAATATGTCATTTTGATAGAGTCACGTGACATCCACCAGGCAAAAGGTTTGATTGAAGATATGTTTTTTTGGAGAGAATATCTTTAAAGCATGGCATTTGTACTTGATGAACTGTTCACAGAACAAGGAGGCCTTGGTAACACTCTCTAGTTGAGGAAAGCTTGCTCCTGTATAGAGAATGTCACGTGAGTAACAGCCTCCATTTTAACATTTTTCCACCTTTGTTTCATTTTCGCTGTTTTGACCTATTACTGTCTCGCCAACACCATCCTTGTCAGTCATGTTACAGGTGACATTAAACGGTATCAGTCCTCCTTCACCATCAGAATCTATGAAATAAGGGCCGGTTTTAACTGTTGGGTCGAGCGTCTTTACTTCGCTGCAATACTTGGCTAGCATCACAAAGAGAGGATTTCGGTTAGACTGTAGCCGGTTAAGTTTCGTCAGCAGTCGAACCCATGTTTCCCTAATACCGTTGGAAACCAATTATTTTACCAGGCTTCTTTAAAGCAATCATTTCATGAATAGCCCATTTCCGAACTACCCTTGGCCTCTTTTTTAAAACGAGGCCTGGTGCTCAACCATTCTTGTGAAAATGAGTTTAATTTGCATGTGAATGAAAACTTATAATCATATGAAAGGATGAGCACCAGGACTCGATTTGAAAATGAGGCCAAGGTAATTCGGAAATGGGCTATTGCAGCTTATAAGCAAAGTCGTTTCTTTACATGCATATCATTAACGCTTCAAATATTATTTGTTTTATTTAAATTAAGCTATAAACCGCAATAAAAATGTCTTCTCCTACACCGATGTATTTAAGCGTTTCTTTTCGTGTAAAACTTATCGTGTGTTCGGTAACAGAGAAATTAATGTGACAATACCTTTAAAGCATCTTATTGAAGGAAATCCAATGCGGCAGATGCAGCAAAAACCTTTCCTTGAGAATCCAACTTGACAGGTAGTACCATCATAGCATGGATTGTTACGACAGGGATTCTACAAAGAATTAAATTTTATGATTTATTAGTCAAACATCTACAAAGAACTACATATCTAAGTTCACAGAGCAATCAAGTGGACAATCAGACATGGTTTGATGATACTCTGCTTTAAAGATTTAATGAATGTAACCGAAATTACAATTCATCGACCCAACGTTTCGACACATACATACATACATACATACATACATACATACATACATACATATATACATACATACATAGGTTAGTTGACCACCACCCATGGGGGCTTTTCAGGGCCAATTCCCACCCATCCCAGTCCAGGGAGGACATCCACGACACAGTAATCTCGTGCGGGGGAAATTAACGTCTCCTACCCCCTAACCCTGCAGGAGACGGTGCCTACGGTTTATTCGTCCTTATCCAAGAGGACTAGAATATTTATCCATTTCTTGATTATAGAAAGGTAGCAATTTCTCCTCATTTCTTTTTAGACCATGGGGCTCGAACCCTCGACCTACCGCACAACACAATCCGGCGCTCTAACCAATTGAGCTAACACTCCTGTCTAGCGCCTTCATCAGGGGTGACCCGTGACCGTTGCAACAAGAGGCCCTTCTATATGCTCACTAATCAGCTGCCCTTTTTTCTGACGAGGTGTAAACAGGTGTCAGGTAGTAAGCTGCCATCATCACGATTTAAAGGAACGTGGGCGGAGTTGATATGCCAAACTTCCAAACAAAGGTGCTGGTGGTAGTGATGAGCGGCGATTACTGGTGATAATTTTAGAATTATCCCATCCAATTGTAGGACTAGTTAGGCATGCGTATACTCTAACAAAGCTGAATTTTTCTTTTTTACAAAAGAAGACCGCTTTCTGATGCTCTTTCAAACGTGTACCAAACTGACGTTTTGTTTGTCCGATATGCTCGTGATAACAGTCATTGCACGGAATAGAATAAATAGCATCGGTTCGTTGTTCCTTAGTAACGGGATCCTTTGGTTTGGAAACAATATGCCCCAAAGTCTGAAAGGTTTTTGAGCGACTTTAATGATGTTGCAGCTAATAAATATTCTCTTGATGTGTTCCCTGACACCCTGGATGTAAGGAATAACAGCAAAACCAGTTGCTGCTTCCTTTTCCTCAGGAGTGTCACTAGTCGTAGCTGGTTTCTGGCAGTTACGGAGATATGTTTTGGTATATTCATTATCCTTTAAGACATCGGAAACATTATTTCTCTCCTCGACCTTGGAATCAATTGAAGACGGTAGACAGTCACCCCTCCTGAAAAAAGTAGTCGCCGCTGTAGAGGAGAGCATTTCTCAACTTAGCGACGACCATGAGTATTCGGTACGAGCAGAAGTAAGCAGCATACTTAGGTGAGCTAAACCTCCTCCCAAAAACTTTCAAAAAGATGTTTTCAATGCGCTGATAACTCTTACAAAGGATCCGGACAGGCTCGTATTATCTGCTGCGAGTGACAAGGGTAATTGGGTTGTATGTGTACAGAGTGAAACAGAGGAAAGTAGAGACGTGTTTATCGTGAACCGACGCACACCGACAAATATCTCTCTTTTGTTAAAATACCGTAGCTAGAACTTTACCCAGGAGTGTCGAAACGTTCCGTCGACGAATTGTAATTTCGCTTACCGTGATTCATTAAATCTTTAAACCAGAGTATCATCAAACCTTTTACCTTGTTCTCGTTGGCTGTAGAGATTAGTCTGGTTCTGCTTTAAAAAACCCAGTCGGAAAGCGCCCTATAAATGACTTTGCTCAATTAAAGGAAAATATTGTCTCCACTTGACAGAAAATTTCGGGGCTAAGTATACCTTTCAGGTCCTCCTCCCTTTTTCCTTGGAAATTTCTCTTGATTTTTACTTTTTCCTTCACATTTTCTTCAATGTACACAGCTAGAAAACGGTGATCGTAATACGAAACAGGTTTACCTTAACAGCCAGATAGAAGGCGGT
Source organism: Stylophora pistillata (assembly GCF_964205215.1). NCBI lineage: Eukaryota > Metazoa > Cnidaria > Anthozoa > Scleractinia > Pocilloporidae > Stylophora > Stylophora pistillata. The sequence continues at coordinate 26,199,065 of NC_142522.1, forward strand.
CTCCCAGTTTTCCAGGAAGGTTACGTCAGCTGTGGCATTATTTAACTCATATTAGTATTTTCCCCCTTGCGAAGGTCTCACATTGATAGCAAGACAGTTAGGCTCCATGCAACACATCACACGACAGCTTCCATCATTAGGTACCTCCTCATTCCAGATCACGTGCCCCTTGATTCCTTTATTTGCAATCGGCTCCTCGAACGAGACAATGTGGGATTCGTCACCTTGTCGAGCACAAGTGAAAGTTTGCAAGTTCTTTGTTTAGCGTCATGATACATTTCAAGCTGAATTTCCCTCTCTATTGAGGCTATGATAATTATTAGGAACAATTCTTTATCTAATGATTTAAGAGAAGTTTATCCACGGACTTCATTTCTGATCACGAGAAAGTTTATTGGCAAAGACCTTCTTTAAGGTAGCTTGCATTGCAGGTAATTGTGGCGCTTCATTTCAAGCAGATAACTTGAAAGGAGTCGCTTGAATGTTTTGCAAAACTCTCATCTGCTTGCTTACTGCATAATTCATCCAAGCTTTGAAAATAAGTCTTTTAATCAATTTGCCCCATACGTTAGGTCCTACTATGATGTGCTTTCCTTCTGGGCTTTCTTAGACAAGAATAATTGTGAAGTTGAATGTAAATGGTAAAGATAATAAGGGAGAAAAAATCATTAATAACTCTTTAACTGCATTCGAATCGTAAGACTTCTCCACGGTGGCTAACATCGTACGTGATTGTCAGGTATTTAGTAAACAATTATGAATCGATCCTAGAGGTAACAATCGGTAACTGACAAATCCATGTTGGATGGTCTTGATAAAATTTTTTCTCAGTGTTTAATTTGACGTTAGGGTATTTGACATTTGTCTTAGTACTCGTTTCGATGTGACAAAAACATGGTGACAATTAGTTTTCTAATTTACCAGCTCACGGCAGCCCATCTTACGAGTAACCTAGCGAGAGAATAGTAAATACATTTCTAACACGAAAAATTCAGACAATATAACCAAGTACAGACCTACTTTACTACTTGTAAAACTTAACACATCCTGTAACGATAGATAAAAATAAGACACTCCAAATTGTTCTAGATTTGCACTCACCAGTGCAAGCAAAAGCTGTTGCCAGCCTGATTCCTATCAAAAGAGAAAGGATAAAACAGAAATTTGTCGCTCCATTCTTAAAATAGGCCCAAAGTCTCATTCTTGTGGACATTCTCGTCGACGCTGTTAAACCAGTATGCAAAACATATGGAAGGAGTTAAATTAGAGCAGGTGCTGAATAGACACTCGTGTTAAAGACGAAATTCTAATTAAAACACCTTAGAGGCAAACAATGTTCTCTACTTTCAGTGAAAGTCAACTAGAAGGTTTATCTATCTTTATTGCACATAGGGCTATATAAACTTATTAAAGCTGTTAGCGAACGAGGCTTTTAAGAAATGGATTTATAAGCTCGTTTACCGAAATTAGTGCTATCCCCAAATGTGCTCAAATTATGAGTAGCTTAGGCAGTCACTAAAATTGTCTCCTTGTATGACATGTGGCGACAGCGTCAAGCTAAAGAGTACATAGCAGTTTTCTGTCGAATTTCTAATCATCAGAATAAGTATGATTGGCGACTGAGCAAACAACGCCATCGAAGGCAACGAGAACACTGACGACGCATGAAATAATTGGCTGCGCAGAGGGTCTGCACGCAAATTATAAAACTCTTTACATGTGCATCACTCCACTCCAAACAATAATCCTAGAACGACTAATTTTTTGTGGTCCAAAGGGAAAGATGCAAAAATTCTTCGTCTCATATTTGGTATCATGCTAGTTAGAAAACAAAGCGATGATAGCGACGGTTGACACTTTGATAAAAAATCATATTTATCCTAAATCGACATTTCAATCGGCTTCGCTAGCAAATTTTTTAAGGTGCCTATCCAGAAAACGGCCAGATAATTTACTACGATTTCAAATGCGCCTGCCGGGGTTTTGTTTTGATTATTGAGTAATTAATAAGAATGGTGTTGCTAAACAACAGTATCCATGCACCATGTTGCTGTTACAACACTCGTGATGCCGTCAGCGTCGCACATTACGTTTAATTCATATTCTTATTACGCGCTGCTCCTGAGAAAGGTTTGGTCATTCCCAGATCTGTGAAGGAAAGATACACCTTCCAACATCCAAGTCACAGTTTTTTTTTAAAAATAAGATAGATTATTTTGGATTACGATAAATTAAAATGTGCATACTTCAACAATTAAAATGAGCCTGTGATTTTCTTCACTCGGATATTGCGTAAACAGAAATTAAAGATTCAATAGAGCCACGCGAGTACTTTCTAAAATACGCCACACATGTTCAATAGACAAAAATAGATTCCGATGGAAAACGTGGTTTTTCGATGGAATAGGCAAATTTCTATTCGTAACACCTTCCAACGGAAGTAAGATTGCTGAAAGTCATAAAACTCAAAATATTAAATTGGGTTCATAAAGAAGGCAAACTTTTTTCCGTCTTGTCTTGATTGAGGCCGAAAATCTCATTGTAATGTCTAAATGAGATTCATGATCAAAGGAATAACTGAAATAAATGTGTTTCTCGTGTAAGTAGAATGTAAACACCGATATACAAGAAACAAATAGATGTAAAAAGCCCTCTAACCCTTTACACTCTATATATGCATATTCCCTATACCGTTCTCTATTAAAGTCCTAAGCTGCTGACTAGGAGAATTTGTTTAACAATCGAGAACTTCCTTAGTTTATGGCCTATTCCTTGATTCTCTTGACTTTATTGTTTGATTCAACGGTGATAATGTGAGGAGAAATTAGATGTTAGTCACTCTTAGGGATCATAGGGAATAATAACCTTCAGAACCTTCAGAAATGGGTATCAAAGCTTGGTTACCCAGTTGCTCCCAAGAACTGAGTCAACTGTCTCAAATGGTTTATTATATAGTCATTGTGAGTTACCATGTCCGAAGAGTTTGCCATTTAATCAAGGTAAAAGCCATGATAACCCTCCCCACCCAATGAGAAACTCAGAGTTTGGTTGGTTGTACTCACATTCAATATAAATATCAGTCATTACATTATCAATGCTGCAGTCAGTTTAAACAATGACACCATGTTATAGCTATACAAACCTAACAAGCTGTCTCGCAGGTCAATATCATAGTTAACTTAGAACAGTAATCTTCTTTGTTGGGTATAAGGCTTGGCTACCCTGTAGCTTCCAAGATCTGCTTCAGTTGTCTAAAATGATAACTACAGTTTTCTTTGTGAGTTATCATGTCATGAAAGTTTGGCATTTAATGAAGGTAATAGCACCCCCCGCCCCCCTCCAAGCGACGCTGAAAGTTTCATTGGTAAACATTTTATTTTCAGTGTAAAAGGTACTGGCAAGCAGCCTGGCAAGGCAACATTTTAGCGTAGTCAAGAACTCTTCAAAAAACGTTGCCAAATTGCGTGTCGTCCTCCCAAATAATTTTAACTTTAATCTACGGTTGTTAAAGTACTAATAGAGCCTAGTGCACTAGATCGAAAAACTGTAATAAGAGCAACTGCTAGAATTTTTTCGAAGAACCAACAGCACTGCGTATTTATATACTAGAAGAAATATATTTAATAGCACTAACTTGAGTTGAGTTTTAGTTGTGAGGTGGAGCACGCACAAAAAAACACTGCACTTCGACCATATTTGAAGCCGGTTATTAACAAATTATCAAGATATGTTCAGTTACACTCGTAGACGAGTTAATAAGTCAATTATTACCCTTAACAAATAACAAGCATCAACGGTTAGATCGCAGCGTAGTTAGTCTAAATAGAATTAATCGCAATTACCGTTCAGAACTTTCACATTGGCACTCGAAGTTTACAATCTCTTGACAGTTAAGCGATACATTTGTCGTATTTATATTGACTATACAGGCTACCATTCAAACCAGCGTGCGGTAGAATTAGGCCAGCCTGGTTAGATATTGCCGATAAATAAATAAATTACAAAGAACTCAAAAGGGTAATGGATGTTATTTTTTTCATCATCAAATTATCGTTGTGAGACTCCTCATGAAGTTTTGCCACACGAAATTAGTAAAAAAGAATCGTTAAATAAACCTTTCAAAAGCATCACTAACAATGCCTCGCAATTTTTATCTTAATTAAGTTTTACACTGGATCCGACTGTTAGTATTGGTTAAAAATTCTGTTATTTCATACAATCAGGCGACTCCATAACACTTAAACTTTCCCAAGGTGTGGTAACCCCTCTCGTCGTTTCCATTTCCGTCTGTACTTGTATCCCCAAACCTCAGCTGCTTAACTGGCAGATGTGTCTTGTTAGTAAGAAAACCACTATCTTCACGCTCTACATTGTCATTCACATGACAGTTACAGGAGTTGGACGTGTCGTTCTTTGGATTTGCGCATGTGTTGTTTATTCCGCATGCGCACATGTGACTTTCAGGCGCTGCTCCACTCCAGTAAGTCATTTTCTCAGAATCGCGTGAAACCCAAAAACCATCTTTCAAGGTAGAACCAAGGCACTCGTACTTAATGAACTGCTCGCAAAACTGGGAAACGTTGATGAGACTCACCAGTTGAGATATGTTCGCGTCTTTGTAAGATATATTTCGCGAGTAGGACCCCAGGCCTTCAGAACCATTCACCAAAGTCCTTTCTTCGCTGTCGTGACTTATGACAGTCACACCAACTCCGTCTTTGTCACTCATGTCACAGATGACGAGGAAAGGCAGCAATCTTCCTTCACCATCAGGATCTATCAGACAGAGTCCGCATTTTGCTTTCGGATCGAGCTTCTTTAAGTCACTGCAAGATCTTGATAATACTGTGAAAAGAAAGAAAACCTTACGGTTTATGTACTAGTGTGTATTACAAACCTACAGACTAGCATAATTACTTGTTGTATTCGTCTTCGCATCCATCTCACGTTAAGAATTCCATTCCTTTTTCTCAGTTTCTAAGACTTCGTCGTTTATGTAGTGATGACTGATTTCCACCACAAATCAGAGTCGATGTGCCAGTTTTTTCGATAAACGTGGTTACCCTGATTCTGTCGTTCAAGCGCGTTACCACCGCGCCTAACTTCTTGATCGACATTTAGCACTACAAACGTCGCAAAAGGAAGATTCCGACCGCATTCCAGTCACTCTCACGTTTCACCCTCACAACCACTCAATTAAATCCATCATTCTTAAAAACTTTAAATTACTTCAAAACGATCCAGAGACTAGCACTATCTTTTCGCAGCCTCCGCTCATTTTATTCAAACGCGACAAAAACATAGGCAATTTATTGGTCAGAAGATCTTTTCAGACTAATGACCAACCAGGCACTTTTAAATGCGCTCGTGCACGATGCAAAACGTGCCCTTTCATTCACAACACTGAGAAAATATCGGGACCCAAACGATCCATTAAGATCATCGATCACTTCACGTGCTCCTCCGCCAATGTAATCTATTGCATAACTTGCACTTAGTGCAAAAAGATTTACATCGGCGAAACAGGCAGAAGACGAGGTGACCGATTCCGAGAACACCTTCGCGACGTGGAGAGGAATGACAAGGACACATCGAAACCAGTCGCTGGACATTTTAATTTACCTAACCATTCTAAGCAACACATGGCAATCTGCGGTCTTTCCTTACACTTAGGTAGCACGGAAAGCCGGAAAACTCTTCAACAAAAGCTCATTTTTCACACCGGCAGTCTAAATCCCACAGGTATCAACGAACGCTTTTCATTCCACTAATTTATTCGTGTTTTTCTCGTTGCCACGTTCCCACCAATCACGTAGCTCCTTTTCTGCCTTTAAAAGCACACACAACCCACAATTCCCCTATTCGCTCCGACGAAGGGCTAACGCTCGAAACGTCAGCTTTTATAATCGTAACGGTGGCCAATTTACCATTTCAACTTTGTTGATATATTCAAATTATTTCGTTACCCCCACATACGCAGCCTCAAACAGTTTCTTTAGAAACTATCAGCCTTTATTCCTTAGCGTGAGAAGTTTCTTTTTCCATGGACGGCGGAGTGATCGATTCAGTAACCATCTCCCATTTGTAATGAGGTGTTATCTTTTGTCTCACAGATAAATCACGATTAAGTCACGTTTTCACATCGCTCGCAGCGGCTGTGGGCAAGATGAGGCGAATCCTTTGTTCTCATTGGCTGCCCGAGCGGGAAATATGGGCCCATCTTGCCTGCCCGGAATTTCCCGCATTGATCCCGCAGAAAAAAAATACAACTAGAACTACGTTCGTAATTCTTGGACAATTTCGGCGATGGAAACGCAAAAAGCGGCAGAAGATAGTCCAAATAGTAGAACGGAAACGACTCTCGTGAGTTTGATTTGCTACAAACACATTCGGGTTTCATTCCCGGATCTCGAAGTAAACAAGTCATTCTTAATTCTCAACAAAGCGAAATCTTTGTGCAATATAGTAAATCTTTTAAGAACCGAGCTTGTTCAGTCAAGATGGCTCGATATTAGCCTCGTTCTTTTTTTCCATTTTTATGGCCTCGACTTCGTCTCGGTCCATAAAAATGCAGAAAAAGAACTCGGCCAATATCCAACCATCTTGACCTCAAGCCTGATTAATAAAGCAAATATATAGTCACGCGACAGTGACAAACGCCAGCCGATTCTATTTGACATGCTTAGTATTTTCAGTTTGATTTCAAGTACCTCTGGAGGTTAAAACAACTTTCTTCGTGGTTTTAGCTATGAGAACTTATAGGTAGATGACTTTTTGCGTCCATCGACAAAGTTTTCATCTGTTTTGAGAATATATATTGATCACGGATCAGGGACAACTAGATTTTCAAAATTACAAAATTTTTACAGTACCACTGCAATTTGCTCCAACGTATCCAGGAACACATACACATCGAAACCCTTTGCTGGTGAAACCAACTTGGCAAGTTCCGTTATTGACACAAGGGCTGCTACTACAGGGATTCTGTTCAAAAGAAACAAAAAAAAACGCACTGATCAAAAAAGGGGAGAACATCTTTTTCAATTATTTATATTCACCACACGGGAATAAATATTTACAAGGAAGCATGATAAACTACGTCGAATCACAATAATGCTAATGGCCAGGCTTATACATGTATAAGGTTGGGTTTCCTCCCAAAAAAACAAAAACTCTTATTAATGTAAAACATCGAACAGGACGTGTAGGTGTGAGGCCAGATTCAGATCAAGGGGGGGAGAAAAAGCAACAAATAACAATGCTGGTCTAAAATTGTAAAGCGCTCAGCAAGTGTACCACTTTGAATTCTTCTCATTCGAAATAAAACTTTAAGTTTAAGCGAAAGATTTACCTCAATCGCCAGGTAGTAAGCATCCACTTCTTCAAAGAAGGCTAGTTCACCTTTATCAACCGTGGCGTTATTCAACTCACAGTTGTACTTTCCTCCGTCTAAAGGTTTCACATTTATGGAGACGCAGTTAGGCTCCATATAACACATCGTGCGACAGCTCCCTTCACTGAGGACCTCACTACTCCTAATCACATGCCCCTTGATTTTCCTATTTGCTATCGGTTCCTCAAACATGATGATGCGACATTCGTCAGCTGCAAAAAACAAAAAATGCCGAAAAGAAAAAGAACAAAATTAAAGAAATAAATAAATGGAGGTACCGTCTCCAACAGGGTTTGGGGTAGGGGAAGTTAATTTCCCACGCACGAGATTACTGTGTGATGGATGTCCTCCCCTGGGGTGGGATGGGTGGGATTTATTGGGTGGATTGCTCGCATGGTTCGCATATGTTCCGTTCTAGTCTGACCCTACTGCGGTAATGCAGTGAAAATGGTTAGGAAAAAAAAAAAAAAAAAGAAAAAAGAAAGAAAACGAAAAATTACAGCCAAATTTTTTAAACTACTTTTCGAAACGTCTATATTAGCCGTTTTTTTTTTCTTTCCTTTCAAACAAGAGACAATGAATATTTGCAGGAAGTATTATTTGTAGGTTTAAAATACACCATTGGCATGGATTATAACTCTCAATTTTTAGCCTAGAGTAAACAAACAAAAAAGACGAGCTCATTTTAAGAGTTCCCATTTGTTTATTCAAGAAGCAATTTCCGCTTCTAGTGAAGTTTAAATTTTTTAATCATATGCCACTGGGTTATGGACAGATTTGTAAACGCCCACACTTAACCTCTTTGGTATTTGTCTTCTCACGATCCGCACTAATTAATGGCTTTCAATTTTGATGCAACTCGAATAAGAGAAGACATGCGTTACGTCACCTCGATGAATTATTAATGAATTCCTGGTTCAAATTTCCTGTCGAGCGCTTAGCTGGAATTTTCCTAAACGGAGTTTAGGAAAGACGAAGGGAGAAAAACATGGATGGCAAAGGTCAGGCATAGAAAAAAAAGCCACAAGTCGATACAAGGCGAACACAATAATGCATTTCAACGATCGACTTTCAAGTCCATTAATATTTCTAAGCGAAATGAGGGTCTGTTGATGACTGAGATTTTTCGTGAGCTAGTTGCGAGCTGCCTTCGGTAACCTCGATAGAAAAAGACTGTCGCACTACATCTCTGGAGTGTAGTAGGAAGCCATATCAACCAGTTATGTTAAGTACATACAAGCAGTGAGAGTTAAAAGTTTTGTTTAACTATCATCATCAAACTCTATAAATGTTTTTTTTTTTCACCGAATCGTTTCTCGGAAAATGCTCATGGCAGCTGCGATCTCGGTAATCGAGGGGAAGAGAGGCGAATTTCAATTTAGGAAAATTAGTTCGAAAGAAATAATTCTCATCCTTGATGAGCGAAAAAAATAACATTGACCCGGTTAGAATATTGTCCAATTGATGAAAACTGTAATTGTTGTTTTAAGTGAGGCAGATAATCCCTCAAGTCATCACACAAAGGAAGTGTTATTTCTCAGCTCACGCCATAATTAAAACCTCATCGCATCCTACAACTACACGGTTTTGAAATTCACTTCTATCAAAATAATTTTAAACTCACCATTGCAAGCAATAACTGATGCTAATCTGATTCCAAGCAAAAAAACAAGGATAAGAGGGAAAGTTCTCGCTCCCCTCTTAACATGATCCGTGAAGTTCATTCTTGCGAAAACCACTTGATGGCGGAGGTAAAACTGTTCAAAATACTGCAGCTCCCGCCTAGTTTATACTTATTAGACTTGTAACTTATCACTAGTAGTCTAAACAGGATGAAATTACAGTGCAGCAGGTGCAACATTATTGAGATGAAATGTTTGAAAACCGCTTCACACTGGATAAAAATAAAGATTAATATGTGGCTAATTTCGACGATTCCTTTCATTAACTTAAAAACACTCCTATTCCATAAGCGATTTCTACTGAGAAACTAAGTTTTCAGTCAATTAAATTTACATGACTTTGATAATTACGTTCAATTTACGCATCCTTGTTATGAAATCTCTTTGTTTACCCAAAGGCTATTTAGACTCTTCAGACTCATAAAATAGAAAGGTTTCTAGAATGAGTGACGGTTGACAATTAATTACCAAGGTGGAGGTGAATAGACTTAGGTAATTCACTAGCCATAAACTGAAGAATTTTTTAGCGAGTACATGATAAAGAAAACAGAGGTTACTCAGATTAAAGAGAGAGGCTTCACCGAAACAAATTATTTAAGTAGTGGTAAAGGTAACTTAAAAGGCTTCCAAGCAAACTTTGAAACATTTTTTTAACACGTATCTGTTACAATCCGATAACTGTCAACTGGAGAGGAAAGGAGAGGAATTAAAGTGCATGCACACCTTTAGATGAACAACAGCATTTGTATGGCAAACGCACACGAGTTAAATGACCATAGCAACGATCTTCTCTTAAAAAACACTGAGAGATTTTACAGAAAGTATTACTCATTTCCAAGGACGATCAATTGTGAAGATTCACCTCTGTTTAGTTTGAAATGCCACGGAAAGACAAATTGTAAGTGACCGTGTTTTGGAGTAAGAGTCTGCTTGTTTGTTTTCTGCAATGGCATATGCAAATCTTGTCTTTCTTCCACCGAAAAACTGAAGTGAAATGAGGCGCTTTTTCGACTTCTTAGAAAAGGAAAATATGTTCGAAACAATCAAACTCACCCCCGATCACCATGTAAAATAACGCTGACACGGTTAAAATCTTTTTCACCTTTCACCAAATCTGTAATAAAATTGCAATATATTATATGAAGCTGATAATCCTCAAAATCACCATATACAGGCAGTGTTATTTCTCTCGAGCCATGACAGACTAAATAACTTATCACATCCACAGTTTTTGAATTCCTTGTTACTAGCCGAATTAGTCACCAGCGCAAGTAAAAATCGATGCTAACCTGATTCCGAGCAAAATACTAAAGATAGTAGGGAAAGTTCTCCCTCTACCCTTAAAATAATCTGATGAGCTCATTTTCACGCAGACCACTTGGCTGCACCAGTAAAACAGTTCAAAACACTGCACCTCCCAACTAGTTTAAACCTGTCAATGATCACTCTCGACAGAACGAACTTAGAGTGTAGCAGGTGAAGACTTGTTTATTGAGTGAAAATGCTTCATAACTCGCTCTAGTAACAACTGGCTGAAAGTCAATATTAACTACGTACCTAATTTCGATCTAAGTCATGGAGATTAGGGGAAGTATCCTTTGATGTAGTTTCAAAACACACTGATCCCCTAATATTCATGAGAAATTCAAATTTTCAGAGTCAAACCTGCCAAGTCAATAAACCTTCCCCGTCTTTGTTTACCTAAAGGCTTTTCAGACTCTTTAGACTCATTACAAAGAGAAGTTTTTTCTAAAAAAAGGATTACAAATGTCCAAGTTAAACCAAAACAGTGCCACCTACGCACTTCAGTGCTACCCGCGAACAGGCCTCGCTAATTGACAGAATTTTGAATAAGAAAAAGAATAAATAATCAACTTCCTGTTAACCTTCAACTCGTCTTAATAAATTGTTTTCGAAATTTTTTGTCTGTTATAAAGTATTCTATATAAAATGGCGAAAAGAAACAGTTTTGCTTCAGTTAAGTGCGAGTATTTGGAAAAGGAATCTTCATCCAATATATACGGTCACAGTCTCTTGCATCTTCGCTACGCAGTTTCTTTCATTGTCCTACAGAATTATGGTACCTGTAGTCAAGCACTGCGAAAAGCTTATGGATAAAAAACCGCGTCAATCAACTTTCACTTGGTAACTACGAAAGCGGTAGACGTTAGTATTTCACAGCCAAGGTGGTACTATTGAAACATCTAAATTGGACAAAACTGACTGACTACTGAGAGGGCTAATGAGTTAGGTTAAGTAAAATATGTATGGCGCCTGCTGGTGGCCTTTGTTTTGGGCTCTCGCATTACTTGCTTTCAGATACGTAAATACTGTGTCTAACGACACAAAATGTGGATTTAAATCAGTCTAAACTACTTTGGGTTTAGCTGGACTAGATTTTTTGGTTCAACGCAGCCAAAATACGCTAGTTTGCTCGCGATGTCGATGTCTTCGAGCGCTAGAGCTTCGAGCGGCCCGAAACTCAGTCCAGAGCCCAATTACGAAATGGTGCAAACATGGAATGGGGGTTGCAACACTGTCAGAATATGGCTACATCAAAGAATTATCCGTTGATATGGATGTCCAAGTTACACCCGGACCGATAAGCGCAACTCCTGAACTTCAGAATAACCTACAAAGTAGTTTAGGAGGTCATGCTGGCCATTTTGTAGAGGCTTGGGTCCGAGTCACTCTGATTAATTAGATATTCATTTGGCGTAGGGGCACGAGGGGTTTAAGGTTAGGGTTTAGGGGTAGGGTTTAGGGTTTAGAAAAGTAGTATTCATAATGCGCGGGGTTTTTGCATCTCATTTTGAAAAAAATAACGGTTTTCAAGGGGACGTCTCACACAAAGGGAACAAAAGAATCCAAGATGGCGAAGGGATTAAGTCAAACACACTGTTTTTTGCATACGTAATATTTATTGTGAAGGTGTAGTCTGATCGTCTGGGTGAGTGTAGTCCTGAGAAGGACTGTTGTCGATGGCAGTGACTGACGTTTCGACAACCTGTGCGGAAGTCATTATCAGAGACAAGTGGATGATTGTTGTCAAGAAGTGGATGATTGTTGTTTGTTGACAACAGACAACGGTGTAATATTTATTGTCACACAACTCAGAGAAAAGAGAATGGACCCTATATTACGCGTTTGGGTATCGCTAGTTAGACATACTAATCTAACCGACTAGGACTGTGAGCAGAAGTTGTATTTATAAGAGTCCCAAAAGATTATTTGTCACACAACACGTTGTCATACAAGGTCTTTAGAGCGAAGAACTTGAAAATAAGTGACATAGACCAAAAATGAAGGCATCAGTTGACAGTATAACCGATGGTATGTTTTTTTTTCTCCCACTTCTTGGTCGTAGGTTTCAATTTCCTCGATGTAGGTAGTCACTTGTTTGCGCATGACGCCGAGATCATGTTTATCGTTGTTTTTTCTTTGACTATGACTAATAATTCGTCTAATATGGCTCCCGCCCATTGAGGGTTTTTTTTTTTCATGTCTTTGACCAAGTGAGTTAAAAAAGAGTTCTTTAGACGACGCCAAAAAAGCGGTTATCGCACCAAATTAGTGACATGACAAAGTCAGGGGGAGGAGGAATCTTACGAGCATTATAACGCACTCCTCAATCTGTAAGAGATTTACGATCGTAAGACACAGGGATTGACAAGCTGTCAAAGTGTTCGGGTAGATATAAACCTTGTCGCTATAAACTCTTGGTAAGTATTATAATGTTTGACTCTTACGATTTCTCCTGTGATTGCGGTCAATGCGAATGGTGTGTACTAAAAGAAGAAGAAATAGAGAGAGAAGCGTTTTGGCAGGACAATTTAAAAAGAATAGGAGCATTCTAGAAACCAAAGTGAATAGATGAAATATGAGTGTTTATTATGAATGATACACAGTATCACGCAACTACCCACACCGGTTCTAGGACAATAGAGTATCCACAATTGAAAATTAGAAGGAAATGTATGAGAGATGTAGGAAGGAAAAACTACATAAAAGCGTTGAATAAATCCTGGTTTAGGGCTAAATTGCGTAGGTTATAGGAGCGTGTTTTTTTCATAATTTGAAAAAATAAAGGTCATCTGAGATGGTGTAAAAAACAAAAATAATGAAACCTAAGATGGCGTTTAATCCTCCCTTAGGGAAAATGATTTCAAGATAAAATGAATATTCAAAAAACGTTCATTTTAGAATAAAAGGAAAAAAATTGTGGTGACCAGGATTCGAACCTAGGTTATTGCGATCACTCACACGACCACACCCCTAACTCTCACCCTAGGCCCAATTCCCATATTAAAATCAAAATAAAAACTCTAACAGTCAAACAGCAGAGTGAGACAAACAATGGAAACAATAAAACGCAAGATGGCGACTCATACTTACAATGGTAAAAGGGATTTCAAGATGTCATTAGCATTCGTATCGAGTAAAAAAAAAATCGAGAATAAAAGAGGTTTTTTTCCGCCTAAACCCTATGATGGGATGTGAATAATTCATCCTTCTCCAATAATGTGAAAATAGTTGGGATGGTGATCACTCAGTTCATGAGTATTCAAAATTCTCTGAAAATGAACAGTGGTCCGTTCGAGGTAAAAACATGCGATAGCTCTTTTCTCAATAAAAATGTTTACTTTAGTTCAAATCTTAATTAAAAATAAACTGTAACGTGTGAGTGCGATCACTAGCAGTGACGAAGGTGTTTGACTTTAAATTCTATACAAAATTCCGCAAGTGAGGAAAAAAAAATAACAACGATGCATCGACGCAATTCAATGACAGTGATTCGAAGAGAAATAATTAAATCTCCCGTTTCATACATTAAAAAATTATCAGAAAAAAATCGAACGAAAAGGGTATTCGAAAACGCAGCACCATGCTCATGAAGATTCCCATTCCTCGGGAAAAATGAACCATAGAGCAGACAAACTAGGGGAAAATACGAAATGCCAGCAGGCGTTGTAACCTAGGTAGTCTCATTATTATCTGTCCATCAAATTTTAATCAAGTCATAGCATCCTAACATTTTTCGGATAAAAGTCTATGACCTGTCTCTCCAAATTGTTTCCGAGTTATGACATGTGTCAATCAATGATAGACCAATGGAAATCTAGCAATGGGTGTATAAGAGTGGCTATGAGTTGGAATGGTATGATCATACATGGGACCAAAGTGATGATGAAGAAAGTTCGATTTCATCCAATCAGACAAGTGGTGCATCTCACTGAAATCCATCCCTACATAGAAGTCGAAGAGAAGATAAATAGAATCAAACCGTTCCTGGATACTCCGTTTAAACACAAAATAAAAGCGGTAAAAGAGAGGCAACATAGCAAGTACCTATATACAAGCAAGTTTTACACAAAACCTCCACATCTATATATGATAAAGCGTTTGGTAGAACTACAAGGAGCATAATCCAAAGACGACTTTAGCTCATATGATATGGACTTGCTTTACATGTTACGAAACATGACTAAAACGTGGAAACATTGCATGTAGGCAGCCTCATAAACTCCGCAAAAAGTGAACTCGGAAAAGTCAGCCAAAAAATTCTCGACAACATCAACTCAAAGATCAGAAAAACAACGAAGCTCAACCATAGGAAAAGCACATAAGATGTAATTAATTGGTTCACCGACATACCCAGCAAGCAGAAGCATTCGTTCGCCTCGTTCGACATCGACAGCTTCTACCCATCCATCACAGAATCTCTTCTCTATAAAGCAATTTCTTATGCCAAGAATTAAACCACACTCAGCGACAAAGACATCGAAATAATCATGCACTGCCGGAAATCGCTTTTATTCCACAACGAGACCGTCTGGATCAAAAAAAACCAAAGCAGCCTGTTCGACGTCACTATGGGCAGCTTCGACGGAGCGGAAGTTTGCGAGCTTATCGAGTTTTCTTCCTGAACAGGCTCGGCGAAAAATACGGCAAGAACAACGTAGGACTCTACAGGGACGCCGTGCTGGTGCTTCTAAGAAACACAAGCGGACCACAATCTGAACGCCGGGACCACAAAGGACCTCACACGTGAAAAGAAGAAACAAGACCTGAACATCTCCATAAGCACAAACCTCAAAATCTGCAACTTCCTCGACGTCACCCTAAACCTCGCCGACAGAAGCCACTATCCATACAGAAAGCCCAACAACGAAACCCTTTACATCTACACTAATTCCAACCACCCGCCAATAATAATAAAACACATACCTGCAGCAATCGGCCGACGAATCTCCTGCATCTCCTCAAGCAAAGAACTCTTAAAAAAAAACCAAGCCATACGACGAAAGTGCACTCAAACAAAGCGGACACGGCGAAAAGCTAACCTACGCCGAACGCAAGAAACCTGAAACTCACAACCGCAAGAGCAGACAAAGAAACATAATTTGGTTTAATCCGCCCTACAGCATGAACGTGCAAACAAACATCGGCAGAGAATTCCTGAACCTCGTCAGCAAGCATTTTCCAAAAAATCACCGGTACAACAAGATTTTCAACAAAAACAGCATAAAAGTTAGCTATAGCTGCACTGACAACCTGCAAACCATAATTAAGAAACACATCAGGAAAATCGTTGAGACAAGCAAGACACCCCCCACAGAAAACAACTGTAACTGCAGGAAAAAAAACGACTGCCTTCTGAAAAACAACTGCCTCACTTCAAGCGTCGTCTACAACGCCAACGTAACAACTGAAAATGACACAACCGGAAAGAATTGCATTAGACTAACGGAAGTAACCTTTAAACAACGCTACACACAGCACAAACTTTCTTTGTGAAAGAGAAATTATTCAAGCAGCACGGAACTATCAAAGTATATCTGGACACTCAAAGACAGCAACACCAACTTCACAATTAACTGGAGTATTTTAGCGACCGCCCCGGCCTACAACAACAAAAACAAGCGGCACCACTTGTGCCTCACAGAAACTTTATAAATTGACTTTATGGCACGGTATGTTTTCCATCGATAATAAACCGTCTGACGATCGCAGCGCAAGCTGCGTGAAACTCAGAGTAATGGTGAAACGATCTTCCTGTCATTAGTTTATAACCGCTATTGAAACGCTTTGCAACCCGCATCGAGCACTCTTTCACGGCCACGACTTCTTCTAGTCTGTTTATATATATATATATATAGATATAGCTCTTTGGCATACAAAGCTTTGCTTTCATGTCCAAATTGAGCACTCTATCTAGGATGAGTCATTGCCGTTGCAATTGCGCATGCTCGCTGGTTTACTCTAGTTTGAGCACTCTGGCATGGCTTAGACGATACCACAAAGGTTGGGTCGTTTGGGGTGACCGTCTCGGTTCTCCCCCATCCTAGCATTAGCACTGCACTGATGAGGCCCAGAAGGCCGAAACAGTACTGTCTGCAGTTAGTTATATATATATATATATATATAATAATACCTCAAGGTTTAGGTTACTTGAACTAGTTAAAGTAACCTAAACCTTGAGGTATTATTATCCATGGCTCTAGCCCTGCTATTGAGCACTTTTTAGCAGATGACGATCTCATTCCGCTATTTTGGTTATATATATAAGAAGTTGTTAGTGGAACTCTCAGGCCAACAAAGGTGCACCGCGCCTGGAGGACCAATAGAGATTCACAGTCCAAACCACGCAGCAAACACGAACGTAGAAAGTTTAAAAATTGCGAGGATGGACAACTTCTGACGTCAAAAGTATAAAAATTTTAATAAAAAATGTTTCGGTCCGAGACCTTTTTCAGTTATTTACAACTTTTGAAATAAAAACAGAGCATTAAATAAGATCGAAGTGTTAATGATTACGTAATTACAGATAACGACTAATGAACTGGTGCTAATAAAAAGATAACAAAAAACCTAATTACAAAGAAAGCGATAGACAAAATACAAGAAACAAACCCTAAAAACTAAGAGATAAGAATACTAAATATGTTAAAATGAATGGCGTAGCCAATTGCAAAGAAGCAATGCGGCAAGCAAAAAAAAGGGGAGGCCTACTTTTCACTACAACTGTAAACCGTAACAAAATCTCAAAACAAGGCCTTTGGAGCCCGAAAGGGCAAATTAGCAACAAAATCCTTGGAGGGGCCCTTAAATGATACTAATCATAATAAGATCCCTCGACAGGGCCTCTGAGCCCAATCCACACCTAATTAAAGGGCCGACAAAATCCAAGAAAAGGGCCTTTGAACGATCAATTAGTAGCGCCTAATATAAGATGGAAAATTAATTATAGCAAATTCTTTTTATCGAATGAAATTCCTTTCTTTTATTCAAACCATGGAGTGCCAAAGAGAACAATAGCTGTTAGTACGTCTGAGCCAGCGATTCAGCGGTCGTTACACGGGAACGAGGCTATTGGGTCAAGACCTTAGATTTTCTAGAGTTTCTTTGTGTCATCATTTATATTTCACAAAAACAGTGCTGAGTTCTCCGAATCTTTTGAAGAAAGGAGATGGTAAGGCATTGTATAGCAGTTGGCTGTGTGAACAGGAGTAACAAGGTTGAATGTAAAGGCCTTTCTTGGCATTCGCTGCCCCTAAATGACTCGAAAAGACTAAAAAAATGGCTGATCAACATACGAAGAACCAACACTCCAAAAACGAAAAGTTCATTTTTGTGTAGCGATCATTTTGCCCCAGAATGTTTTCAAAAGTCTCCTGGAGGCGTAAGGGGAAGGCTGAAGGTAGATGCTGTGCCTACTCTTTTCAGCTTTACAAAAGTTCAGACACAAAGAAAAGCCCCACAACACCGTTCGAATATGGCCACTCAACGTCAAGAAACTGCAGGCTTAAATAGTGACAAAAGTATTGCTAACGCCGTTCCATTAACAGAATCAAATGAAGTGGGACAGTCCATAAAAGAAGCAGACAATAGTCAGGATCAGTCTCTACAATTAATTATCAACGAATTGGAAGGGAAAGTAAAACAATTGGAACACGAACTTAAACAGGAGAGAGAGACAAGAAAGACACTAGAAGAGAAGCTTAATCGAAGTTTGTTTAATATCGACAACATCAAAGAAAACGATAATTTAATGAGATTCTACACTGGCTTCAACAGTTATGCTGTTTTTACTACAGTTCTTAATTTCCTTGGAAGAGAAGCAGCAAAACAGTTAAATTACACTAACACTGAACTCGTGCAGAATCCACCCAAGAGAGAGAAGCAAGGTCCAAGAAGAGCTCTCTCTGTGGAAAATGAATTATTTCTCTTGCTGTGTCGTTACAAAGTTGGTCTTTTAGAGGAGGATGTAGCAGTCAGATTTGGTATTTGCCAAAGTCTTGTGAGCCGAATCATCATTACATGGACAAAGTTCATATATTTTAGATTCTCAGAGCTAGACATTTTCCCAACAAGGGAGGTAATTGAAGCACATAAACCTGAATGCTTCAGGAATAAATACAATGGTACAACAGTGATAATTGATGCAACTGAATTGTACATTGAAACACCAACTAATCCTGAAGCACAGCAGCTCACTTTCTCTACCTATAAAAACGGCAATACTCTGAAGGCCCTAGTTGGAATTACACCAAGTGGTAGTGTTTGTTTTGTGTCTAATCTTTATGGTGGGTCTATCTCTGACAAAGAGATAACTGTGAAATCTAAACTCACGGATAAACTTCAATATGGAGATGAAGTGATGGCTGACAGAGGATTCAATATCCAAGAATTACTAGCAAGTAAAGGGGTTAAAGTAAATGTTCCACCTTATATGAATGAGGCAGGACAATTTACTGAACAAGAAATGCTCAACACAAGAAGAATTGCATCATTGCGAATCCATGTAGAGAGAGCTATCGAGCGCATCAAAAACTATCACATTTTAGATTTTATTCCCATTACTGTCTGCAAGAATGGGCTGGTTGACATGATTTTCTTTAATTGTGCTATGTTCACAAACTTTTTGCCACCTCTGGTGAAATGAATTTTTTTCAGAATCTTTCTTGAGCCATTCATACATGTTAGTATTGAAAATCAGTTAATGTCATGCAAAATTAAAGTTGCAAGTTTTGCTGGTTCAAAGAGTATAGTGGAGTCAGTTTCCAACCAGTAAAAGTGATTATTACAATAGAAATTCACTTCTCTGTCAATGAGACAATAATATCCATATTTAAAACGATATAGTTCAAAAAACACAACATCAGTAATCATAATTTTGAGATCATGCAAAAGTTAAATAATTTATAGATAGTGATTCCACTGTCATGTCGAGTTCTAACAAAGACTGAAGTACACTGTTACATTAATCTTGACACTTTTCCAAGCCTGGGAAGACCTAAAGTTAACCGTGGATAAGCAAGTTCTACAGCAATATAGTTATCATAAAAACTTTCAAGCTTTGGGATAACTTCTCTTCTAAATTGTAAATTATTTTTGATGCTTATTATGATCATTTCCTTTAGATCTGATATCACCAGATCAGCCCACTGTAAACCAACACAAAATAGTTGTTGTTGAACTTGAAAATGGTATGGGTGATTTGTGTTAATAAGCAGGCCATGAACAGTCCTCTTGCAAATTCCCCTGCTGCAAACTGCTTCTGCCAGTTTTTTTGTTCCAGGAAAAACTCTCTTGACTTCCCCCAAACATTTGTTATCAACTTCACCATCAGGACTTGCACCCAAAAATGGATGTGTAGATGAAATGACAAACCCTAGTTTAGAGACGTTGCACTTGAAGAGGTTTTCATATGACTTGATAATATTAGCTTCATCTGTAAGACCTTGTTTCATGTAATTACTCTGAAAATTGTCATTGAGATGTAGAATTTCTTTTACAGCCTTAGTGGGGCTTGTGTCTGGTCTCTGAAGTACTCTCTTGCATTTCGATGCAGTAATTCTTGTTTTCCTGTGTTCAAACCACTTTTGACAATCACTTTGATTTTTTGTTGCTCTGCTTATCAATTCTCTCTCTTTTTCTCCTACAAAAAGATTTGACTTAATTCTTTTAGCTTTTGCATGTATTTCTTCCAATGACATTGGTTGTTCCTTTATGGGTGAGACAATTAAACTACTTGGACATAGTGGCTCTTTTGATAAAATAGAGTAAAATCCACAATTTAGACTTTCTCTCGAGATTTCTTGAAGCAAGGTCTCATTTGCCTTCTCTGTACTTGGTTCTCTATAGATGCAAACTCTTGGATCGTGCAGTGCTTTATTGAGTTTTAAATTCTCTGTGCCAAAAACTTTTCTACTGAAATCAATGTCGTATACTGAGAGTGCCTCCAGCTTTCGCTTTCGTGGTTGATTCCAAGTCTGCAATCTTTCTGTACAGGTAAGAAATTCTTGACTACGACCAAGTCTAATGTACTCTTCAAGAGCAAAGCATAGAGCTGCCAAATGTTTACATGATGCAAGTGGTGGCTTACCAGCTGGACAAGGATTACAGTTTCCATATATTATATCACCAGAACTGTCTACTGTCATTTGGATCTTATATTTTAGAGTTTTTTTCATCTCAGGTAAGCATTCGCATTGGATAAAATACTTGCCATCCTCATTCGCAACCTTAATATTCTGGACGTGACCATGTCTGAAAAGACCAAAAGCTTTGCAGTTTAAGCTTTTATAGTCTTTATTACTTTCATCGTCTCTTGCACGCCTAGTAATAAAGTAGCTCATCATATTTGCAATAGAAAACTCTGGCAGTTTGTTGCATTTTTTCAATTCGGTCCACGTTGTTGAAGGCAGGAAATTTTGTATATCTTTCCCTGTTGGCTCCTCGTTAGCATTTGCCGCATTTTCCTTTAAGTTCTCGTTCGATTCTCCTGACAGATGCATCCATTTTTCAGTAAAATTCGCGTCCCAGCCATTCTTAATATAGCTTACGACCCTGAAAAACAAAGATGGTTTTAATTACCGTCTAAAACTATCCTCAAAATATCAATGATATTTTAATTATTTTTACGTACCTTTGAACCAGTTCTCGTTTGTTTCCATCCGCAGAAGCACTCCCGTTTTTTGAGGTTCCTACTCGATAGGACCACCATGATCTTAAGACCTGTTTAGTAATGTTTCGGGGACAATTACCATTCAACAACTGTAGTTTCTCTTCAGCCGAAAAAAAAGCATATTTCGGCTGTGATTCCTCGTGGGTTTCCATATCTTTCCTATGATTTAGTTCTTGAAATATTTCTTGACCCAATAGCCTCGTTCCCGTGTGATGACTGCTGAATCGCTGGCTCAGACGTAATAACAGCTATTGAGCACTGCAATCAGCCTCTTTTGTGATTAAAAGCCTATCGATCTCTTCAGAGCCATTAGGGGCCTGTACCTGATCGATGCATTGGAACGAAAAATCGTCCAGGGTGTGTGGGGTTTTGTTAAAGTGTATCGCTACTTCACAAGTTGTTTTGTTTGTGAGCATATCAGATTTGTGATTTCGAAATCTAACTTTAAAGTCGGTAGTAGTAGATCCCACGTATTGCAGGCGACATCTCTTGCAAGAAGCCAAGTAAATCACATTTTTACAATCACAGGAAAGTCTAGAGTAAATGGTGTAATTTTTGCCCGTCTGAGAGCTGAGAAATTATTTAGATTCAACAAAGAAATTCTGACAGAGATCGCATCTTTTCCTATCGCATGTAAAGCAGCCATTGTTATGAGGATTGGTTTGTCTCTCCCTGCCAGTTTTAAAACGAGATGGTGCTAACAATTCTTTGAGATTTTTCGATCGACGAAAAGATGGCATGATAGAACTTCGAGGAAAAAGTTCTTTCAATTTGGGGTTAAATTGCAGAATAAACAAATGCTTTCTGATTATGTTGCCTACGTCGGGCAAGTTAGGATTAAATGTAATAACAAATGGAAATAGTTTCTTCGTTTCTTTTCCACGAGTCCTGAGTAATTATTTCTGGGGATGGTGGAGTCTTTCGAGAATTGTTTAGAAACTAATTTAAAAGGGTAACCCTGGTTAACAAGGTACTCTTTGTACTCAGCTGTTCTCTCGGAAAAAAATACTTCTTCAGAGCAATTTCTTTTCATTCTTGTGGCTACTCCAAAAGGAATAGCTTTGAAAACGTGCTTAGGATGGCAGCTGGAAGACGGAAGGTATAAATGGCTATCTGTAGGTTTGGAATAGACGTCTGTCCTGATAAATCCATCGATAAGATATAAAGTAAGATCAAGTACGTGAAGCTCACGCTCAGAAAAAACTAGCTCAAACTTAATAGTAGGATATAGAGAATATATGTAATCAGTAAATTTATGTAGGACAGGAAGGCCCTGCTGCCATAGATCAAATACATCGTCTCGATATCGCCATCATAAGGACGGCTTTATCGGACCAGAAAACTTAGCTTTGTGATTAATTTCGCCCATGGCTATATCGGCATAGCTACAAGCATTCTTCGGAGCCATAGCTGTGCCATGGATGTGAAGAAAGAAATTCTCTTTAAAAACAGAATGGTTGCTTTTCAAAGAAATTTTACGGCTTCTAAAATACAAGTCGTGGATGGAAATTTGTTTTCTCTACTCAAAGCCCTCCTTACTGCAGTGAGGCCGAGTTTGTTATCGATGTTAGGGAACATTGAAACCACGTCCCACTAGACCATTAAGGTGCCAGTTGGAAATGGACCGCTTGTGTTAAGATGTTCTATTTTGTTAAGCAGGTCTCTTGGTTATTATTATTCGCCTCAGCCTTCGGCTTCGGCTGATAACACTTAACTCGACCTTGATTATTCCGGATATCACAAAAACCTCATCCAATAATTGTTTAAAAATGGTTAAAATCACAGCGTAGCTAGTCAATGCAGAGGTTTTACTCTAGCTCACGAAGTTTACAATATCTTGACAGTTCAGTGATATATTTCAGTACATGTTTTGTCACATCTATATTCTTTATACAGGCCCTCATTCAAATCATCTTGCAGCTGAACTGGGCCAGCATTGTTAAATGTTGCCGGTAAATAAATAAATGAAATAACTGAAAAGGGTAGTGCGAGTTACCTTTACTCATCATTAAATTATCGTTGTAAGATTCCTCTTGTAATATTGCCACGCGAAATAATTTGTAAAAAACTATTAAATAGAACATTCATAAGAATCACTGACTGTCTTGCAATAGTTGTCATAATTTTTTATTAGACGGTATGATTTGAATTGGTTAACGATTTCGTTATTCCTTACAACCAGGCGATTATATAACACTTAAACTTTCCCAAGGTATGGTAACCCTTCTCGTCAAATTGTTCTGGTTTGTCAAAATCTGTGTCTCCGAACCTCAACTGCTTAACTGGCAGATGTGTCTTGCTAGTAAGAACACCACTATCTTCACGCCATACATTGTCATACATATGACAGTTACCTTGCATACTGGTTTGTGCGCACGTGTTGTTCATTCCGCAAGCGCACTTGTGACTGCCACGTGCTGCACCACTCCAGTAGGTCATTACATCAGAATCACGTGAAACCCAAAAGCCATCTTTCAATGTAGAACCAAGACACTCGTACTTAATGAACTGCTCGCACTGCTGGGAAACGTTGACGAGACTCACCAATTTAGAGATGCTCGCTCCTTTATAGGATATATTTCGTGAGTAGGATCCCGGGTATGTGTAATTGTCTACCAATGTCCTGTTTTCGCTGTCGTGACTTATGACAGTCACGCCAACTCTGTCTTTGTCACTCATGTCACAGGTGACGAGGAAAGGCAAAAATCCTCCTTCACCATCAGGATCTATCAGAAAGATTCCGCTTTTCGCTTTCGGATCGAGCTTCCTTGAGTCACTGCAAGATCTTGATAATACTGTGAAAAGAAATAAACCTTAACGTGCGAAGTTTCCCAAGCTCTCTAAGGAAGTTTTTAGTTAAAAAGATCAAGAAAGATATCAACCCAGCCATCTGAACTCTCACAGTTCCCCTCTACCCTTTGGAGTGTTGGTTAGTATCAGAAAACTGAGAAACATATCCCTGGGATGGGGGATTACGTATTATGAACTAGCAAGAGGGGCCATAGTGCACCCTATCTCGTAGGAACAAACTTGAGCCTGAAAAAGTTTCTCTTAAAGGGCCCATTTTATCGTTGCAAACGAATATGCTTTTCCTATGGAGGGCGAAGTGATCGCTTCAATAACTATCTCACATTTCTAATGAATTATTATCTTTTGTCTCACAATTAAAAAACGATTAAGTCACCTTATTACATTACTCACAGCGCCCGTGTGCAAGATAAAGCGAATCCCGTGTTCTGATTGGCTACTCGAGCGGGCAAGATGATCCTATCTTGCCTGCTCAGAATTGCTCACATTGATCCTGCGCTACATAAACATACAACTAGAACTACGTTTGTAATTCTTGGACAATTTCGGCGATGGAAACGCAAAACGTGGCAGAGGATAGTCGAAATAGTAGAACAGAAACGACTCTCGTGAGTTTGATGTGTTACAAACACAGTTGGCTTTTATTCCCGGCTCTCGAAGTAAGCAAGTCAATCTTACTCTTAATAAAGCAAACTAATGTTTTTGCAATATAATAAATCATTTATTAACCAAGCTTTTTCGGTCAAGAAGGCTGGATATTAGCCTCGTTCTTTTTTTACATTTTCATGGACCTAAACTTTGCCTCGGTCCATAAGAATGCAGATGAACTCGGCAAACATCTAGCCATCTTGACCGCGAGCTTGGTTAATAAAGCAAATGTATAGTCACGCGTCAGTGACAAATGCTAGCTGATTCTATTTGACATGCTTATCATTTTCAGCTTGATTTCAAGTGCAAACAACTTTCTTCGTGGTTTTAGCTATGAGAACTTATAGGTAGATGACTTTTTGTGTCCATCAACAAAATTTACTTCTGTTTTGAGAATATATGTTGATCACAGATCAGGCACAACTAGATTTTCAAAATCACAGAAATTTACAGTACCACTGCAATTTGCTCCAGCATATCCAGGAACACAAACGCATCGAAACCCTTTGCTGGTGAAACCAACTTGGCAAGTTTCGTTATTGAC
Organism: Stylophora pistillata; assembly: GCF_964205215.1. NCBI lineage: Eukaryota > Metazoa > Cnidaria > Anthozoa > Scleractinia > Pocilloporidae > Stylophora > Stylophora pistillata. The sequence continues at coordinate 26,224,111 of NC_142522.1, forward strand.
ACAAGGGCCGCTACTACAGGGATTCTGTTCAAAAGGGAAAAAACAACGCACTGATTAAAAAAGGAGAGAACACCTTTCTCATTTATTTATAGTCACCACACTTGAATAAAAATTTACAAGAAAGCATGATAAACCAGGTTGAATTACAATAATGCTAATGGCCAGGCTTATACATGTATAAGGTTGGGTTTCCTCCCAAAAAAACAAAAACTCTTATTAATGTACAGCATCGAAGAAGTGTAGGTGTGAGGCCAGATTCAGATCAAGGTGGGGACGATGAAGCAACAAATAAAAATGCTAGTCTAAAATTGTAAAGCGCTGAGCAAGTGTTCGACTTTAATTCTTCTCATTCCAAACATAACTTTAAGTTTAAGAGAAGCATTTACCTCAATCGCCAGGTAGTAAGCATCCACTTCTTCAAAGGTTAGTTCACTTTTATCAACCGTGGCGTTATTCAACTCACAGTTGTAATTTCCTCCGTCTAAAGGTTTCACATCTATGGAGACACAGTTAGTCTCCATATAACACATCGTGCGACAGCTCCCCTCACTGAGGACCTCACTACTCCTAATCACATGCCCCTCAATTGCCCTTTTTGCCATCGGTTCCTCAAATAGGATAATGCGAGACTCGTCAGCTGCAAAAAAGCAAAAAATAAAGAACAAAAAAAGAAGAAAATTAAGGAAAACTTACAACCAAGGTTTTTAAAACCATTTGACGAAACGTCTGTATTAGCCGTTGTTGTTTCTTTTCTCTCAAACAGTCAACAATGAACATCTGCAGGATGTATCATTTGTAGATTTAAAATACGGCATAGGCATGAACTATAACTCTCAATTTTTAGCTTAGAGTATACGAACGAATAAAAAAGACGAGCCAATTAAAAAAAAAATCAAAATTCGTAAGGATTTCTCGACGACGAGTAAAATAAGCGAAAGAAACCATTACTTTATAAACAAAGTTGCTAATATGGCATTGCTTCCAATGGTTTGTCTCTACCTGTGCAGCCTCCACAAAAGAGGAACACGATTCCGGAGAAAATGACAAAATCAGAGACGATTAACGGCGTCTCTCGGTCAAATCTATACAAAGATGCCATTTCAATATTCTCTAAGGTTGAATCAGTCACAACTGGAAAGCGCCAACGTAAATGAAGGTTTCAGCTTCCTTTTTGCACGAATGATGACTTCAACTAATTATAACAGCTTGGCGGACTACTGTTATTGTTTTGGTGAAGCCCCGCAAACCGCTTCTAGAGAAGTTTAATTTTTTTAACCATATGCCACTGGGTTATGGACAGTTGTATACACGCCCACACTTAACCTCTTTGGTATTCATCTTCTCATGATCCGAACTAATTCATAGGTTTCAATTTTGATGCTACTCAAATAAGAGAAGGCATGCGTTACATCGCCTCGGTAAATTATCAATGAATTCCTGATTCTAATTTCCTGTCGAGCACCTAACTAGAACTTTCCAAAACGGAGTGTTTGACGAGTGGCAGGGATGCTGGAACACGATTATTACTTTTAAGACGGTTGACAATTTGCTTCGCCGCCGTAAATTTCCTTTCCAAAGGAAAACGGCCTCCCGCGATCGAAACAATCCATGTGATTATAATTTTTATTGAGTGCAAGTTCGCATTCAAAAAAATAACAAACACGTCTTGTATCGCATGACGCCAATGTCCTCCGATCGTGAAACAGGTTACTCCGTTCCACGAACTAAGTTAGCACATGAGAAAATTATGAAAACATTCTGGTCCTAAAATGAATCGAAAACCTCCCTCAACAAGGCAAAACGAATGATAACTCAAGGGGAAGGGGGGGGGGGGGGGGGGTGGATTTTTTTTTTCACAAATGCCTCCTGACTGAATGTCCTGAATATCGCAGTCTCAGGTAATCTCGAAAATTGACGTTTTGCCATTTATCTCAATTTGTGTAAGGTGTCATTGACAAAGCTAGGAAAAGCAACTGCCGTTTGTTTCGCAGGAAAGCTCGACCCTCCAACTGTTTTGCATCTTTTCATTAGACTCTTCAACTAATTGAAAGAAGCAGGTGATAAACAAATTGTGACCACCATTTTCACCGTAACTAACATGATGCTTTCGGAATTTATGCTTCTCCCCATCATGATGACCAGGACATATGGGACGAACATTGAAGTTTAAAATATGACCAATTTCGAAAAGGAACTAATTTTACCCAGGTTAGCAGAGCATCTAATAGCGAAATTCTATTTTTTTTTTTCTGCTCTTTTATAATTTTTTTTAATGAATGAGACACGAACGGCCCCTCTCGCCTTTTGAATTTGAAAATAAACCTCTTTGCGCCCCTCTTCTCGCGCGTGTTTCATCTCCCGCGTCTCACATTGCCTCCGCTCGCTGAAACACGCAAGACATAAAACACCACGCCTATTCTGTAGGCTTTCCCGAATTTTCACGGAAGAAACTTTAAGTCTCTCGTTACCCAGTAATCAGGTCCCTCAAATTTTATTTTGAGGGGACCTCAATTTTTACATTTGTCCACCTTTGTTTCATTTTCGCTGTTGTGACCTATTACTTTCACGCCAACACCATCCTTGTCAGTCATGTTACAGGTGACATTAAACGGTATCAGTCCTCCTTTACCATCACAATCTATGAAATAAGGGCCGGTTTTAACTGTTGGGTCGAGCGTCTTTACTTCGCTGCAAGACTTGGCTAGCATCACAAAGAGAGGATTTCGGTTAGACTGTAGCCGGTTAAGTTTCGTCAGCAGTCGAACCCGTGTTTCCCTATTACCGTTGGAAACCAATTATTTTTCAGGCTTCTTTAAAGCAATCATTTCATGAATAGCCCATTTCCGAACTACCCTTGGCCTCTCTTTTAAACGAGGCCTGGTGCTCAACCATTCTTGTGAAAATGAGTTTAATTTGCATGTGAATGAAAACTTATAATCATATGAAAGGATGAGCACCAGGACTCGTTTTGAAAATGAGGCCAAGGTAATTCGGAAATGGGCTATTGCAGCTTATACGCGAAGTCGTTTCTTTACATGCATATCATTAACGCTTCAAATATTATTTGTTTTATTTAAATTAACCTATAAACCGCAATGAAAATGCCTTTTCCTACACCGATGTATTTAAGCGTTTCTTTTCGTGTAAAACTTATCGTGTGTTCTGTAACAGAGAAATTAATGTGACAATACCATTAAAGCATCTTATTGAAGGGAATCCAATGGTGCAGATGCAGCGAAAACCTTTCCTTGTGAATCCAACTTGAAAGGTAGTACCATCATAGCATGGATTGTTACGACAGGGATTCTACAAAGAATTAAATTTTATGATTTATTAGTCAAACATCTATAAAGAACTACAAAGCTAAGTTCACACAGCAATCAAGTGGACAATCAGACATGGTTTGATGATACTCTGGTTTAAAGATTTAATGAATGTAACCGAAATTACAATTCATCGACCCAACGTTTCGACACATACATACATACATGCATACATACATACTTACATACATACATACATACATACATACATACATACATACATACATACATACATACATACATAGGTTAGTTGACCACCCCCCACGAGGGCTTTTCAGGGCCAATTCCCACCCATCCCAGTCCAGGGAGGACATCCACGACACAGTAATCTCGTGCGGGGGAAATTAACGTCTCCTACCCCCTAACCCTGCAGGAGACGGGGCCTACGGTTTATTCGTAGAAGACTAGAATATTTATCCATTTCTTGATTATAGAAAGGTAGCAGTTTCTCCTCATTTATTTTTAGACCATGGGGCTCGAACCCTCGACCTACCGCACAACACAATCCGGCGCTCTAACCAATTGAGCTAACACTCCTGTCTAGCGCCTTCATCAGGGGTGATCCGTGATCGTTGCAACAAGAGGCCCTTCTACATGCTCACTAATCAGCTGCCCTTTTTTCTGACGAGGTGTAAACAGGCGTCAGGTAGTAAGCCGCCATCATCACGATTTAAAGGAACGTGGGCGGAGTTGATATGCCAAACTTCCAAACAAAGGCGCTGGTGGTAGTGGTGAGCGGCGATTACTGGTGATAATTTTAGAATTATCACATCCAATTGTAGGACTAGTTAGGCATGCGTATACTCCAACAAAGCTGAATTTCTCTTTTTTACAAAAGAAGATCGCTTTCTGATGCTCTTTCAAACGTGTACCAAACTGACGTTTTGTTTGTCCGATATGCTCGTGATAACAGTCATTGCACGGAATAGAATAAATAGCATCGGTTCGTTGTTCCTTCGTAACGGGATCCTTTGGTTTGGAAACAATATGCCCCAAAGTCTGAAAGGTTTTTGAGCGACTTTAATGGTGTTGCGGCTATTAAAAATTCTCTTCATGGGTTCCCTGACACCCTGGATGTAAGGAATAACAGCAAAACCAGTCGCTGGTTCCTTTTCCTCAGGAGTGTCACTAGTCGTAGCTGGTTTCTGGCAGTTACGGAGATATGTTTTGGTATAGTCATTTGCCTTTAAGACATCGGAAACATTATTTCTCTCCTCGACCTTGAAATCAAGTGAAGACGATAGACATTCAGCCCTCCTGAAAAAAGTAGTCGCCGCTGTAGAGGAGAGCATTTCTCAACTTAGCGACGACCATGAGCATTCGGTACGAGCAGAAGTAAGCAGCATACTTAGGCGAGCTAAACTTCCTCCCAAAAACATTCAAAAGGATGTTTTCAATGCGCTGATAACTCTTAAAAAGGATCCGGACAGGCTCGTATTATCTGCTGCGAGTGACAAGGGTAATTGGGTTGTATGTGTGCAGAGCGAAACAGGGGAAAGTAGAAACGTGTTTATCGTGAACCGACGCACACCGACAAATATCTCGCTTTTGACTCTCACCACCCTATTTGCCGTTAAAAGTCCGTAGCTAGAACTTTACCCAGGAGTGTCGAAACGTTCCGTCGACGAATTGTAATTTCGTTACCGTGATTTATTAAATCTTTAAACCAGAGTATCATCAAACCTTTTACCTTGTTCTCGTTGGCTGTAGAGATTAGTCATGTTCTGCTTTAAAAAACCCAGTCGGAAGTGCCCTATAAACGACTTTGCTCAATTCAAGGAAAATATTGTCTCCACTTGACAGAAAATTTCGGGGCTAAGTATACCTTCCAGGTCCTCCTCCCTTTTTCCTGGGAAATTTCTCTTGATTTTTACTTTTTCCTTCACATTTTCTTCAATGTACACAGCTAGAAAACGGTGATCGTAATACGCAACAGGTTTACCTTAACAGCCAGATAGTAGGCGGTCTCCCAGTTTTCCAGGAAGGTTACGTCAGCTGTGGCATTTTTTAACTCACATTAGTATTTTCCACCTTGCGAACGTCTCACATTGATAGAGAGACAGTTAGGCTCCATGCAACACATCAGACGACAGCTTCCTTCATTAGGTACCTCCTCATTCCAGATCACGTGCCCCTTGATTGCTTTATTTGCAATCGGCTCCTCGAACGAGACAATGCGGCATTCGTCACCTGTCGAGCACAAGTGAAAGTTTGCAAGTTCTTTGTTTAGCGTCATGATACATTTCAAGCTGAATTTTCCTCTCTATTGAAGCTATGATAATTATTAGGAACAATTCTTTATCTAATTTATTTAAGAGAAGTTTTTCCACGGACTTTATTTCTGATCACGAGAAAGTTTATTGGCAAAGACCTTCCTCCTTTTCGTCTTGGAGTATGAAGATGTTGAATGTTTCCCGGAAAAACGCCTTGTTTTATCATTTAATCGTATCTTCTACTTAGTTTATTTCCTTATCATTCAGCCCGAGTGTGACCCGGGGGGAATGGAAGACACGCCACTGAAATACATCACCTATGTTTCAACGTAATTTTCCGAAGCTTTGCAACATTTTCGTCACATTTGGCTTTCCTCAGTATCTTGGATGAAGACATATTGTTAAAATGTATAGTATCACCACCGACTGCAGCCAGAGCTTTGAAAAAATGACTATCAACTTTAAGGAGGGGGGCATTGAGGTCTATTAGAAACCGCAAAACAGTAGGAAAAAAATCATTCGAAACCGCAGGGCTGCAGAACCGCAGAGCCGCAGAACCGCAGAACCGCAGGGCCGCAGAACCGCAGGGCCGCAGAACCGCAGGGCCGCAGAACCGCAGGGCCGCAGAACCGCAGGGCCGCAGAACTGCAGGGCCGCAGAACCGCAGGGCCGCAGAACCGCAGGGCCGCAGAACCGCAGGGCCGTAGAACCGCAGGGCCGCAGAACCGCAGGGCCGCAGAATCGCAGAACCGCAAAACCGCAAATTCTTTAGAAGCCGAAAGCCACATGCAAAATCGTCAAAACCGATAAATTTTCGCATCCCAGTGATCCGATACAGTATTGACAAGTGGATCATGGCTGTTCCAGATCAGTGGAGGCGCATAGCTGCCGTTCAGATCGAAGATAAACCGGAACCCAAATAGTAAAACTGAAAACCGCATCGAATGTCAAATCCGAAAACCAGTCAGTATTTTTGAGGAAAACCGAAAACCAAACGCTAAAACAAAAAGAATCTGCAAACTTCAATGAACACTGAAACCGAAAAACCAAAGGTTTTTGGTACAAAAACCGAAAAACTGAAATAAAAAATAGCTAAAACAGCAAAACCGAAAACCCCCTCTTCTGTAAGGTAGCTTGGCTTGCAGGCAATTGTGGCGCTTCATGTCAAACAGATAACTTGAAAGGAGTCGCTTGAATGTTTTGCAAAACTCTTATCTGCTTGCTTACTGCATAATTCATCCAAGCTTTGAAAATAAGTCTTTTGATCAATTTGCCGCATACGTTAGGTCTTACTGTGATGTGCTTTCCTTCTGGGCTTTCTTAGACAATAATAATTGTGAAGTTGAATGTAAATGGTAAAGATAATAAGGGAAAAAAATTCATTAATAACTCTTTAACTGCATTCTAATCGTAAGACTTCTCCACGGTGGCTAACATTGTACGTGATTGTCAGGTATTTAGTAAATAATTATGAATCGATGTTAGTGGTAACAATCGGTAACTGACATTTCCATGTTGGATGGTCTGGATAAAATTTTTTTCTCAGTGTTTAATTTTGACGTTAGGGTATTTGAAATTTGTCTTAGTACTCGTTTCGATGTGACAAAAACATGGTGACAATTAGTTTTCTAATTTACCAGCTCACGGCAGCTGATCTCACGTGTAACCTTGCGAGAGAATGGTAAATAAATTTCTAACACGAAAAATTCAGGCAATACAACCAAGTACAGACCTACTTTACTACTTGTAAAACTTAACACATCCTGTAACGATATATAAAAATAATGACACTCCAAATTATTCTAGATTTACACTCACCAGTGCAAGCAAAAACTGTTGCCAGCCTGATTCATATCAAAAGAGAAAGGATAAAACAGAAATTTGTCGCTCCATTCTTAAAATAGGCCCAAAGTCTGATTCTTGTGGATATTCTCATTGACGCTGTTAAACCAGTATGCACAACATATGGAAGGAGTTAAATTAGAGCAGGTGCTGAATACACACTCGAGTTAAAGACGAAATTCTAATCGAAACATCTTCGAGGCAAACAATGTTCTCTACTTCCAGTGAAAGTCAAATAGAAGGTTTATCTATCTTCATTATTCATAGAGCTATATAAACTTATTAAAGCTGTTAGCGAACGAGGCTTTTAAGGAATTAATCTATTTATAAGCTCGTTTACCGAAATTAGTGCTATCCCCAAATGTGCTCAAATTATGAGTAGCTTAGGCTGTCATTAAAATTATCTCCTTGTATGACATGTAGTGACAGTGTCAAGTTAAAGAGTGCATAGCAGTTTTCTGTCGAATTTCTAGTCATCAGAATAAGTATGATTGGTGACTGAGCAAACAACGCCATCGAAGGCAACGAGAACACTGACGACGCATGAAATAATTGGCTGCGCAGAAGGCCTGCACGTAAATTATAAAACTCTTTACATCTGCTATCATTCCACTCCAAACAATAATCTTAGAACGACTAATTTTTTGTGGTCCAAATGGAAAGATGTAAAAAATTCTTCGTCTCATATTTGGTATCATGCTAGTTAGAAAACAAAGCGATGATAGCGACGGTTGACACTTTGATAAAAAAAATCATATTTATCCTAAATCGACATTTCAATCGGCTTTGCTATCAAATTTGTTAAGGTGCCTATCCAGGAAACGGCCAGAGAATTTACAACGATTTCAAATGCGCCTGCCGGTGTTTTGTTTTCATTGTTGAGTAGTTAATAAAAGTGCTGTTCCTAAGCAACAGTATGCATGCACCATGTTGCTGTTACAACACTTGTGATGCCGCCAGCGTCATACATTTCGTTGACTTCATATTGTTATTACGCGCTGCTCCTGAGATAGGTGTTCTCATTTCCAGACCTGTGAAGGAAAGATACACACATTCCAACATCCAAGTCTCAGTTTTTTTTAAAATAAGATAGATTATTTTGGATAACGATAGAAATTAAAATGTGCATACCTCAACAATTAAAATCAGCCTGTGATTTTTTTCCCTCGGATATTGCGCAAACCGAAGTTAAAGGTTCAATAGAGCCACGCGAGTACTTTCTAAAATACGCCACACATGTTTAATAGACAAAAATAGATTCCGATGGAAAATGTGGTTTTTCGATGGAATAGGCAAATTTCTATTCGTAACACCTTCCAACGGAGGTAAGATTACTGAAAGTCATAAAACTCAAAATATTAAATTGGGTTGATAAGGTAAACTTTTTTCCGTCTTATCTTGATCGAGGCCGAAAATCTCATTGTAATGTCTAAATGAGATTCATGATCAAAGGAATAACTGAAAT